>NC_061110.1:2644479-2655065 GCF_015104395.2 Macrobrachium nipponense | reverse complement strand
CGGAGATTTTGAGGAAAAACCTGGATTCCGATTCAAGAAAGAGTAGATAAACCCAGAAAGAATTCTGCACTTTTAGTTTCTGTAAAAGAAATCTATTGTGTCCACTCTTAGATCTAAAAAATATATTACTATTATTATAATTATTATTCAGAGGATGAAACTATTCATATGGGACAAGGCCACCACAGGCCTCATTGTCTTGAAATTCAATCTTCCATAGAATATTAAGGTGTTCATTAGGAAGAAGTAAGACGAGGTAAAGGGAATACAGAAAAAAAAGACCCCTATTATTAATAAAAAAAAAAAAAAATGAGTAAACTGTACTCAAATATTGCAAGATAAAATGTTCGGTACTAAAGAGATCCTTAAATTATATTTTTATAAGACACATAAAAAAATTAATTTTTGCCATTCATAATTTTTTTTTGGCAACTCTAAAGAGTATTGTATCCTAAATATCCGTTGAGATAGTAGCCTTATTTCATGCTATATAAATATATATATTTATTATTTATTATTATCCCAATGCTGTTGAGAGTAATTCCTTGCTATATAGATACAGGTTTTAACAAATTTCTGCTTTTATCATCATTAAAATACTGCTGAGTGTCATTCAAAAACAATTCAGTGGAACATACTCTTGTTTTAAACACACATTATAATACTGCTCAGTGGAAACTGGAGACGGTGGTGAGGAATGTGCCAAATGCATCAAACACGCCCCTCTCCCCCCCACCCCCCCACCCCCGCCCACCATCCATCAACAGAAGTCTAATTATGTGCAAAAGATATCTAGAGATTATTATTATTATTATTATTATTATTATATTATTATTATTATTATTATTATTATTATTATTCATCTTTGTTCAGTGGTGCACAATAATAAAAAGTGTTGCGAGTTCGTGTATAATTTTAAACCCCTTTACAAAGAGCTTTTGAACCCTTCCCTGGGTTCATCTTCAGTCCAAATGAACAATTAGGCACATCATGAGATGAGGTGATTTTACCAACTAATTATTATTATTAAGAATATTAAGGTGGTCATAAGGAAGCAGTAAGAAGAGGTAAAGGGAAATACAGAAAGAAGAGATACAACTTATTAAAAAAAAAGATAAATGAATGAATTAACAAACAGATAAAGGACGTATTAAAATACAATGTGAATAACATTCGGTCATAGGAGATTCACATCAACCGTGCATTTGACGTCTAGGCCAGTCCCTTACGACGCTCCTGATTGGCTGTTGATAAACCAATCGCAGGGCTGGAATTCTCAGTCTCTCTCGAGAGTTCACATGAGCAGGAGGCTGTTTCAAAGTCCAACGTTGATGGGAATAAAGGACTTCTGGAACCGGGAATTTCGACAGCGACGCACATTTAAATCATTTTCATTAGAATATCAGATAACCGTAATGATGCACTGGTTAAGAGAGTCAAATAAATTAATACATTAGGAATGCCTAACACGAAAATTATTATATACTGGTAACGTGACTGCAATCATTTTTGGACTAATCTGAATAAATGGTCTTCCTGTAAAGCCGTTCTGCACGGAATTTTGGGAAAACATTTCAAGAGATTCCGGAATAATAATTATTATTCTGTTTACGAACGAATGTTAGATGATGGTGGAGGTACGAAAAATCAGAGTGATTTGTAAACAGAGTTCGAATAATAATTATTTACTCGACATGACGTTTATGCATTGATGTTATGATACTGATGTTGCATTTAAAGTTTTCGTATTGATAAACAATAAAGCAAGTTCGAGTAACTTTGCGATAAAATATTAACAAGTTAAAAAAATCAATCGAAATTTCTCCAGAGCAGTCGAGTTTTCTGTACAGCTTTTAAAATCAAGGCCACCGAAAATATATCTATCTTATGGCGGTCTCGTTATGATGCTGTACGATCCGCGGCACATGGAACTCTCAGCCGGCTAATGGTGGCCTGTCCTGTATCGTTGCCAGAAGCACGATTATGCTAACTTTAACCTTTAATAAAATAAAAAACTACTGAGGGCTACAGGGCTGTGATCTGGTATGTGTGATGATTGGTTGATGGTTCAATATGTCAATGCAGTCTTAGTAGGTTTTATGATCTGAGGGTGGGACAGAATAAGACAGAATAAAGTGTTGACGGACAGACAAAGCCGATAAAATGGTTTTCGATACATAAAACTAAAATCGTTCTAGATAAAATGCTTACGAAATTCCTAAGTCTTGTTTCCTGTGCACGATCCCGTGATATAATGAGGAAGCTGTGGATTTATTCGTTATAAATGCGTTACACAAAAATCTTTAAGTCTTTGTTAACTATTTACCATTATCACTTTTATTTTACTCCAAAGAAAGCTTAATTGTAAAGGAGATTTTCCGTATCTGAATTCCTAGATTGGCAAATATTTTAAATGACTTGGTAGGTTCGCAAACATTATAAAATGTTACTTTAATAACAAAAATATTTTGAAAGTATGTCCGTTAACTATTACATCGTAAATTAATGTTACTTTTATAAAAAGCAAGTTTATTGAAAAAAATGGCAATTGATTAATTTTTTATCCAGATTTTTATTACCGAGTATTTCGTACTGACCGATCAACCATCTTTTGCGTTGCGAAGTGCATATCGCAACTTTTTTTTTTTTTTTTTTTTTTTTTTTTTTTTTTTTTTTTTTATCTGACGAAATCTGCGCCCAAAAGATGTCCTTTTATGACAGATTTCCCACTTTTTATATTATATCCCCTCGTCCAAAACTCAGTAGGACTTCTCCTAACCTTCTTATCGAATAGTTTATCCAATATCGGAGGTCAATAACTCAATAAGCAGTACGTATTCGACAGAGAGAGAGAGAGACCTTACCTTACAGACCTTACAGTTCGTTCGGGTTGCCCCAGGTCCCTCAGTGTGAGGCACCTTAATGTCTACCAGAGAGTTGCTAGTACATCTTCCGGTATATTTTGCATCTTCCAATCTTGGATGGTCTGGGATGCAGTTTAGATATTTGTCGAGCTTATTCTTAAACACATCTACGCTCACTCCTGATATATTCCTCAGATGAGCTGGCAAACGCATTGAATAGACACTGCATTATACGATGCTGGTGCATAGTGGATTAATGTCCTGTGTGCTTTCCTTTTTTTCCTGTTATAGTTTTGGGCATTATAATCTACCTCTGCTTGCTCTTTTGATATTTTAGTTCCATGATATTTCTGCTATTCCTTCTATCTGTTTCCATGCCTGAATTATCATGTAGCGTTCTCTTCTCCTTTCTAGACTATATAATTTTAAGGATTGAGTCTTTCCCAGTAGTCAAGGTCTTTAACTTCTTCTATTCTAGCTGTAAGGACCTTTGTACACTCTCTATTTGTGCAATATCCTTTTGATAGTGTGGGTACCTATCATATTGCAATATTCAAGTTGGACTACGAACATATGTTTTATAAAGCATAATCATGTGTTCAGCTTTCTTGTTTTGAGTGCCGTAACAACATTCCCATTTTTGCTTTACATTTTGCAACAGAATTGCTATTTGATCATTGCATAACATGTTCCTATTCATCATCACACCAAGGTCTTTAACTGCTTCCTTATTTGTGATTGTCTCATTATTAGGTCCCCTATATGCATATAGCTTTCTTTCTCTGTCTCCATAATTTATTGACTCAAATTTATCAGAGTTAAATACCATCCTATTTACCTCTGCCCAATCATATACTTTGTTAAGGTCTCTTTGTAGAGCGTTCCTATCTTCATCACAAGTAATTTCTCTACTTATTCTTTGTGTCATCTGCGAAATACTCACTACCGAATCCTTAACATTAATGTCTATGTCTTCAATCATAATAACAAACAGTATTGCAGCTAACACCGTACCTTGCGGCACACCGCATATTACCTTGGCTTCATCCGATTTCTCGTCGTTTGCAATAACTATCTGTTTTCTGTTGTGTAAAAATTCTTTTAACCATCTTCCTACTTTATCCACGATATTGTGTTTTCTAATTTCTTCGCTAATATATTATGCTCTACTTTGTCAAAAGCTTTTGCAAAGTCTAAATAAACCACATCTGTTTCATTTCCGCTTTTCATATTTTGAATATGTTCTCGTTGGTGGACTAACAGTTGGGTTTGTGTACTTTTTCCGGGTACGAAACCATGTTGTCCTTTATTAAACAAATTATTTTTTATTAAATGTTTCATAATATTTTTTTCATTACCCGTTTTCGTACCACTTTCATAATATGTGATGTTAGACTCACAGGGCCTATAATTACTTGCCTCTAGTCTTGATCCACTTTTGAAAGTAGGGGCAATATATGCTAATTTGTGCTCATCATAAAATCTTCGCCTGTATCTACACTTTGTCTTAATAATATTGCAAGTGGCTTTGCGATAGAATGAACTACTTTCTTTAACAAACTAGCAGGCATCTCCATCCGGCACTGCAGCAGCTCCATTTTTAATTTCATTAACTAGCCTGCACAATATCAGCTTCATTAATATCTATGTCAGCTAAATATTAACTATTTCATCCCTTATACTTCTATACATTATCTTCATTATCTATTCTAGGGGTGAATTCTCTCTTATATCGTTCTGTCAATATGTTGCAAAAAACAAATTTCCTTTTTTTCATTCGTTAATCTCCCTTCAATTCTTTAAAGGGCCTATTTCTCTTCTTCTTATTCATCTTCTTCGCATATGAGTATAATAGTTTGGGATTTTGCTTGATATTTAATAGGGTTTTTTCTTCCAAGTCCCGTTTTCATTTTCTTTTGATTGTATAATCTTTTGTTCTGCATTTTCTATCTTACTTTTTAGTTCTTTAACTTTCCATGCATATTTTTTTTCTTTTGCAAGACCTTTTTTCCACTTTCTGATTTTCTTTTCTGGAACAAGATCCTTCTGTCTCTTGGTATGCATGACTGATGTTTACTTTTCTTCTTCGGTATATATTTATCCACTATTTTCTCTAATATTTTATATATTATCTCCGTATTTACCTTTTATGTCGTCACTTACGAAAATGTTATCCCAATCTTTGTTTAATTCCTTCATTTATTTCTGACCATTTTATATTTTTTACTGTAGAAGTTGTATTTTCCATATCCTTCCAACTTTTTCATTTCTTGCTTATCTCTGTTTCAACTTGCTTTGGAATGGGACTGTTAATTCTATGACATTATGGTCTGAAAATACTCGCATTATAAAACTATTATTTCTTTAACATAATTCATCTCGTTCACAAATACTAGGTCTAAAGTATTTTCATTTCTTGTTGGCAGGTGATTTATTGTTGAATGTTGTATTCTAGTAGCATATCTAATAGCTTTTCGAATTGCCTCTTATCTTCTGCACTACTATTACTCTCTTTTTTATATGATAAGTACATCCACAATCTCCTATTCGTTCTTTCCACGTCTACGAAAGGAAAGTTGAAGTCTCCAGATAGGAGAATAGTCCAGCTCCTTGTGATTTCTACATATATCATCCAATTTTTCTATTATTAAGTCAAACTCTTTAGTATTAGGAGGTCTATATATTACTATGTTCATTAATTTTTCAGATTCAAAATTCTACCGCTATTAGTTCACTTCTGAGTTACTATATTTCTCATATATTTTTCCTTGTTTTTTGTCTTTCCCATAATTATTGCGGTTCCCCTTGATTTCCTATTTTTCTATTCTGATCTATAAGTTTGGAACCCTTTTATTTGATCATCATTCCCAGTCTCTTGGGAATACCAGGTTTCACTTATATTCATTATATCTATTTTTTTTTTCAATTTGGGTTAGTTCTTCTAAGTACCCCTATTTTTATTTTTCTTTTTGAGTTACTCGTAACTAACCCTGCGCATTCATCACTATGATGGTTTGCGTTTGTTTCTCCTTCATTTAATATTGGTAATAATAAGGATTTTCCCATGTCTCTTTCCTGTTCTGGTATGTTGTTCTTTTTTTCATTTCCAGAAATTCTGTCATTAAAAAATCCAACTTTTCCATAATATTTGGTTCTTCCATTCATCATAATTATTCATTTTGTGTCTGAATCTGCAATTTTCTCATATCTGCAATATCCTCTTGCATAATAAAAACAAAGTTATTATCTCTGAGTAGAATCTTGGAGCTGATGCATTGAAATTTTTCTGACACCTCTGCATATCTCGTTGATGGCTTGCTTTTTTCTTTTACCTGATATTCTTCCATTCCTCTCTTTATTTGTTTCTTTCTTATTTTGAGAGAGAGAGAGAGAGAGAGAGAGAGAGAGAGAGAGAGAGAGAGAGAGAGAAATATAATTTGACGTGTAAAAATAAATGAACAGAGAGAGAGAGAGAGAGAGAGAGAGAGAGAGAGAGAGAGAGAGAGAGAGAGAGAGGAATAATCAATTAACAAAGAGAGAGTGAGAAATATATTTTGCAGAGGAAAAATAAATGAACAGAGAGAGAGAGAGAGAGAGAGAGAGAGAGAGAGAGAGAGAGAGAGAGAGAGAGATAGTTACGGCAGCGAATATCCCTTTCCAAACATAATTTCCCAGGTAAGTGGACCACGTAAGTGACTAGCAAACAAAGGACTCCTTTGAGCACATACCCAGTTAAGAGCAGAATGAGAAAACCGGACACGAGAAAGTGCTCATGAAAAATTAGCTTTTTATGTGAGTCGACAGAAATTGCGTTTGCTCAACAATTTGGCCACAGAACTCCAGCTAGATTCTTATTCGGTTCCAGTATTCCAGAGCAAACGGGCTTCGATGATCGTGGGGTCCCATTTTCACTATCTTCAAAGATGTCCCTGATGTATCTGGACTTTCGTTTCGTATAACAACTCGATTTTTAAATGGTGGATTTTAATGTTTATGTATCAGGATATGGCCACAATGATTCGGTAAATACAAAGTGAATCTTGGTGTATAAGTCACAAGGCAGGAGATTATTATTAGGGCTACATTCACAATGACATAAGTCTCTAATTAACAAAGTAAGTTATCTATTAATACAGCTAAAAAAACCTTAATCTATCTTTAAAATATGAAAATATGGCTTTTTATCAATGTTCAGAGGTTATCTTATTCACGTTGTTTTTATGCAGAATTTATGATTAAAATGTTCGAAACTAATAATTGCTCACATTTGGTCTTAGGTTCACATGCCTAATCAATAATAATCAATCCTATCAAATAATGCAGCTAAAAACCAAATTTTGATCTATTTTGAAAATATGAAAATAAATTTTTTCATCAATTTCTAGATGTTACCCTGCTCTTATTTCATGCAGAATTTCGTGAAATCATAATGACATAATCACACGAAACTAATAATAATTGCTGATATTTGGCCATGAAATAAATGCATAGGTTTTGAAATTATCTGCATAATGTCGACGAGTTCCCGGTAAAGGTTTCAGCTAACGTTAATGAGGCAATTTATAGCTCGTGGAATATTCATTACATATTCTACCATATTCCACCGATGAATTTTCCTTCCATGTTTATCCCGAAGCTCATCACAATATTCTTTCATATTCGCGTCGACTTTTGTGAGAATTTCTTGCTTAAAGTATGACGTCAGTGTTGCGGAATATTAACGAAAAAAAAAAAAACTGCGATTTTGAGCTTATTAAGGTCAAAGTTTCTACCACCAAATCACACATTTATTTTAAAATATACGAATCTTGAATTAACTGGCAGTTGAATTTGCTCGTGATGCAAGCAAAAGTTCAAACGAAAATCTCCGTGAACCAAAATAATTAATTTCGCACAGCATCATTCTATAAAGATGACGCCTCTCTTTCTTCCTGAATTAAACACTTCTCTCTCTCTCTCTCTCTCTCTCTCTCTCTCTCTCTCTCTCTCTCTCTCTCTCTCTCTATGGATTTCAATCCCAGTGATATGGAGGTAAAGTGTCATAAAAGTTAAGGAAGATTAGGTACGAATTAATATAAAAAAAGATAATTGGATGAAGACATGAATGCGTACAGAGAAATGTTATATTTATATACGCTACACTAGCTATCATCAAATGTAAATTACAATCTCCACTTATCGCTTACTCTGGCAGTAATCCTACTGAAAAGGCTCTGAAAAAGGCGTTTCGCGTTGAGTTAAAGATACAGGAATTTTCATATGTATCTGTGACTCCTTGAACCCTAAAAAAAAAGAGCACACAATAACAAGGTTAAATTCCATACCAAGGCCATAAAGAAAGTAAATAAAAAAAAACAGCGAAAATGAAACAGAGGACTAAAATTAGTTCAGAAAGGAAATACCAGCCCGTGTCGCAAAAGATAGCCCGAGTCGAGGTGATAATGGAACAATATTTTGGCTCGGCGCCCTGCTACCATCACCCATCCCCCTCCGTCCCACGCCCCCAACCACTCCCGCACAAAAAAAAAAAAGTAAAAAAAAAAATGGAGGTTGAAACTGGAGACGATGTTTTTCATTAGACCGCGTTTCCTTAGGGAGGATGCCAGTGAATTCGAGGTTTAGCGCATTCGAAGGTGCCAGAGATTATATTATCTGTAATCCTGCGTGAGAGAAGGAGAGGCGTGAAAAATTAATGATGGGGAAGAGAGAGAGAGAGAGAGAATTATAATTGTCAAAGGCGAGTCGGAGAGATAATGATGAGAGTGAGAGATGGAGCTGGATTTTACCCAGAGAACGTAAGTTCATTACTGCCCTTAAACAATTTTCCTTGTATTTTAATAATTTTACTAATTTTATCTGTATAATAATGTCTTCATTTTTTTTCAAAATGCTGGTCCCTTCTCTCTGTATTTCCTATTGCCTTCTGTTGCTTCTTTCAAATGGACACATGAACACAGTATTCTTTGGAAGCTTATAACTAGAATTTAGAGTCAATGACCCATGTGATAGGTTCATCTTCTGAATAATAATAATAATAATAATAATAATAATAATAATAATAATAATAATAATAATAATAATAAAGTAAATTTTTCTATCTTCATTGACATTTTAAATTCTCTATGCAAGCAGATCCAGTTCTGAATAATAATAATAATAATAATAATAATAATAATAATAATAATAATAATAATAATAATAATAATAATAATAAAATGAAAATCCAGTAAGGTTTTTTTTAATCGTCATTGTTGTCTGAAATTCTCTATGCAAAGCAGACCCAGTTCACTATGAAGACCTAGAACTATTCTTGAACTCTAGGAAAATTTACTTTTAAAATTGATATAGATGTCTAAGTCGACAAAGACTGTAACCTGTAGAAGTCTTTGGTTGACAAAGATGATAAGTGAATTCTGAGAAGAAAATCAATGATAAGCCACAAATTGATTTAGTATGAAAGGCCGTAGAACATTAATTTCAGATAAGATAATAAATGTAATCCGTCATAATGTGATCTATTCCCAAAACTATTCAACTCTCACTTATGCCTATTTGCAAAGACTGTCATTTGCTGCGTACATCTTTAAGATAGTAGGAATAAGAAGCGGAAATATTTTTATGTATGTTAAGGAATGAATTTCCCTCTACAAAAAAAAAAAAAAAAAATAGGAGGAAATCGACGATCGACGACACCCGGTATTGTTGCTCATAGAAACGAGAAGCCTTTAATATGGAAGTATCACAGTCGCTTTTTTTTCTTTATCTTCTCTTTATCTTTCTCTTCAGTGTCATTTCCAACAGCTACCGGGAAGGAGGGAGGCCACTAAAATCTCCCACGAAAAAAGAAGTTGATTTTCTCACCTATGTATAAATTTATCAAAAATGTTCACAACGGTTCTGTGCAATGGTACAATTACTAGGACACTTGATAATTAGGACAGTTTGAATGAGGTCTTTCTAGTAATATATATATATATATATATATATATATATATATCTATATATATATATATATATATATATTACTATATATATATATATATATATATATATAGATATATGGATATATAATACAGAACTTCTCATTACTTTTACAAATCTCTTAAGTACTGTTGTAATTTCATAAAGTCTGCTGTTATTAATTTTTGCTGGCCATTTTATTTCTGAGAAGAGAGAGAGAGAGAGAGAGAGAGAGAGAGAGAGAGAGAGAGAGAGAGAGAGAGAGAGCTAGCATCTGTGCAACGAGTCGTTTTCACATCAATTTATTTTCTTATAAACCATTAATCGTGTGAAAGGTTATATTTCTCTAATAATAACTATAACGTTAAACTCGTCCAATTTTCGTCCTGGCCGAATTTTCTGATGGCCATAGAGGGAGAAGAAGCACCAGGCCCTTCCTGGACGAGATAAATTGGGAATTTCCCCTTTCGGGAGGTATATCCGCCCAGGAATTGCTATTTCTTCCTGTGGGAGAAAAAAAAAAAAGTGAATGGTTGGAGACAAAAAATTATGGGAGTAACTTTCCTTCGTAGAACTCTTATAATGATCGAAATAAAACGAGTGAAAAATGCGCCGAAGAATCGAGTTTTCTGTGAAGCGTGTAATGAAGGCCACCGAAAATATATCTCGCTTTCGGTGGTCTCGTTATAATGCCTGTATGAGCCGCGGCACTTCAAACTTTCACCACGGCCCGATGGTGGCCTGTTCTATATAGCTGCCAGA
>NC_061110.1:2625740-2628240 GCF_015104395.2 Macrobrachium nipponense | reverse complement strand
TTCGACTGGGTGGTATGTTTATAGTGTGGGGTTCCGGGTTGCATCCTGCCTCCTTAGAGTCCATCACTTTTCTTACTGTGTGTGCCATTTCTAGGATCACACTCTTCTGCATGAGTCCTGAGCTACTTCAGACTCTAGTTTTTTCTAGATTCCTTTTCAGGGATCTTGGGATCGTGCCTAGTGCTCCTATGATTATGGGTACGATTTTCCACTGGCATATCCCATATCCTTCTTATTTTTAATTTCAGATCTTGATACTTATCCATTTTTTCCTCTCTCTTTCTCTTCAACTCTGGTGTCCCATGGTATTGCGACATCAATGAAGTGATACTTTTTCCTTCTTGACTTTGTCAATCAACGTCACGTCTGTCTGTTTTGCACGTATCACCCTATCCGTTCTGATACCATAGTCCCAGAGGAATCTTTGCCTGATTCGTTTTCTATCACTCCTTCAGGTTGGTGCTCATACCACTTATTACTGCAAGGTAGCTGATGTTTCTTGCACAGGCTCCAGTGGAGGGCTTTTGCCACTGAATCATGCCTCTTTTTGTACTGGTTCTGTGCAAGTGCCGGGCATTCACTTGCTATGTGGTTTTATGGTTTCATTTTTTCGTATTGCACTTCCTACATATGGGTGAGATGTTTATTTCCGTCTATCGTTTCTTTTGAACATATCTGGTTCTTAGGGCCTGATCTTGTGCCGCTGTTATCATTCCTTCAGTTTCCTTCTTTAGCTCTCCCCTCTGTAGCCATTGCCATTGTCATCGCTGGCTAGTTCTTTAGTCTGTCTCATGTATTGTCCGTGCATTGGTTTGTTGTGCCAGTCCTCTGTTCTGTCTGTCTTTCTCTTGTCTCTGTATATTTTCTGGTCTTCGTCTACTTTTATTAGTCCTTCTTCCATGCACTCTTTAGCCACTCGTCCTTCACTGGTTTTCATATATTGCCCCAGTGCTCTATTTTCGATGTTGACGCAGTCCTCTATACTTAGTAGTCCTCTCCCTCCTTCCTTTCGTGTTATGTATAGTCTGTCCGTATTTGCTCTTGGGTGTAGTGCTTTGTGTATTGTCATATGTTTCCTGGTTTTCTGATCTATGCTGCGGAGTTCTGCATTCGTCCATTCCACTATTCCTGCGCTGTCTCTGATTACTCGGCACTGCCCTATGTGTTTATTGGCTTTTAATCATATTTCCGGCATTGAGTTTTGACTTGAGTATCGCCTTGAGTCTCTGCATATATTCTTTCCTGATCGTGTCCTTCATCTCTTGGTGTTTTATATCCCCTCCTTCGATATTCCCCCAGGTATTTGTATCCTGTCTCATCTATGTTTTTGATGTTGCTCACCCCCATCTGGTAGCTTTATCCCTTCCAGTTCTCGTTACTTTGCCTTTTTGTATGTTGACTAAGGCGCAATTATTATTATTATTATTATTATTATTATTATTATTATTATTATTATTATTATTATTATTATTATAGGCCTATCATTATTATTAATGATAATAATAACAGATTTCCCAAAAGCTCTCTTTAGAATTTTATTTTTTAATTACTTGTACTCAAAAATAACTGTGGATTTGTTTCTCCAATAATAATAATAATAATAATAATATAATAATAATAATAATAATAATAATAATAATAATAATAATAATAATAATAATAATAATAATAATATGATGATATGATGATGATGATGATGATGATGATCATCTCTCGTGAAATTTTAGTTGTAATGACAATATATTTAAAAATAAAAAAAGTTAAAAAAAAAAACTTTTTCTCTCCTTCAACAAATATAGTATGAAGCAAGAACAAATGAACGAACTCTTATTTTCCTGCCAAACAGGAATCTATTTTCATTTCATTTGAGTTTCAGTACTAGCATCGCATCGCAAAAAAATTAAATATTCGAATTCCATTCAATAATAGCACGTATATATCTTTAATTAATTCCAGTTCAATAATAGCAACGTATCTTTATCTTTAATTGAATTCCAGTCAATAATACCAACGTATAAAATCTTTATTGAATTCCAGTTCAATAATAGCAACGTATCTTTAAAAATCTTTATTGAATTCCAGTTCAATAATAGCAACGTATCTTTATAAATCTTTATTATATTCCAGTTCAATACCAGCAGCGCATCTTTAGCAAACAATGAACGAACGTAATACCATTGTAACCATTGCTATGAAGTGGACAATAAAGGATATATATAGTTCTCCTGTTGTGGCAGTAGTCTAACGAGTAGTTCTTGTGAATTTAAAATCAATTATAGCTAGCTTCTCGATTTAGTACTACTGAATAGCGTAACGCTGAGTTCCTAACATGACTGATGTCTACACAGCATCACGGCACCCATTTGTGTCTATTTCAAAATACCCTTTGACGATTATCTACTCGCCCCAATATATTTCCACTTAATGAACTAAGCCACTATCTAATTTCAGCTCTTCCCCAACGGATGTTAGCCTGGTTTGGTCTCATAATTGAAAAATA
>NC_061110.1:2620740-2623240 GCF_015104395.2 Macrobrachium nipponense | reverse complement strand
CTTATGATGACTAGGCCAGTCCCTTACGACGCTCCTGATAGGCTGTTGATAAGAAACTCACAGGGCTGGAAACTCTCAGTCTCTCGAGAGAGTTCACTATGCAGTATCTATGCTCCTCCTCTCCCGAGGGATACTTTTGAAGACGTAATCCCTCTGGAGAAGTGGAACTAGATCCTACTAATGTGAACTCTCTCGAGAGACTGAGAGTGTCCAGCCGTGTGATTGGTTTATCAACAGCCAATCCGGAGCGTCGTAAGGGACTGGTCTAGACGTCAAATGCACGGCTGATGTGAATCTACTATAGTATAGCATTGTGTTTAGTCTGAAAAAAAAAATTAAATAAACAGACTGGCGAAAGCTTACTGTTTGCATAATACATTGCTCCACTTAATTTGAATATCATTGTGGATCTTGCTACGTAAACATTTGCGTTGATGGATGATGAATTTGAAAACTGAATGAATAATGAAAAGAATATGCATTCAAATTCTAACGAGGCTTCTGTAATGCAGATTAGGAGTCGGCTAATTCATCATTCTTTATGATGTAACTTGGAACCATTAAAAAAAGTATAATTGGGGAGTTTGCAGATTACAAAGTATCTACTGTGGATAGACCAGGAGTGTTTTAATTAACGTGTTCATTTTGATGAAATTGTAATTAGTAAAGTGATACACTACAAGGCATGATCAGACTTCCAGCTTATTCAGGATGTGTACTAAAATCTACAGTCAAATAGAACATTGTTTCGCCAACGAAAATTAAAGTTATACGCTATATCTTAATTAAGGAAATATTTTTCTGTGGTGTTTAAAACTGCACATTATTTATCTTTTTACACTTTCATTCTAATAAATAAATCATAAATATCCTGGTCCTAAATTCCTGCATCTTTAATCAACGTGAAAACACCCTTTTCAGAACTTTTCTCTCGATTTTCCATAGACCTTTCCTACCATCAACAGCAACATCACAACAGAGTAGTCTGTAGGTTTACTCACCGAGTAAGTCACCCAAAACTGCGTCACACTAACGTTCCCCTTATCCAGAAATCTCTTGAAAAGCTCAACATTGAAAACTAATAAAAATAATTTACTGTTGTTTACGTAAGTATAACATCAAAAATCACTCCTGTCTCCATAGACGAAGGAAAATAATACTTTGAATGCAAATATGAACTTTACAGAAGGTCTACATCCTCGTGAATGACATTCATCTTAAATAATCGGATTCCATCATGTTAGGAGATATTGTAACGGTATTCCACAGGATATGAAAACTCCTTTACGACCATCAAAAGTACTGCAGTCTACAGCTTTGTGCAGGACATATTTTCATTCTTGATAATCTAATTCCGTCATGTTGAAAGATATTACAACAGGATATCCCACAGGCTATGCAAAACCTCTTTGCAGCCGTTTAATAAGGAAAAAAAAAAAAATGGCAGAATTGAAATGCAACAGCCATATACAAAATTAATCAGCATTTTACAGGGAAACCGCGCAATATTCCGGACAGAAATGGAGGACGCTATTGCAATGTAGTTTTGTGTTATTGCCCACTGCATTTCCTTTACTGCCTTGCACCTTGCGCTGGTCTCAAGTTCATGGCTTCGTTTCCAAATGCCGTTGCTATCAAGGGTGTTCTTACCGTGAGGCGAATCTTGTTTGACAAATATTTATTTTTTAATTTCCGGAGTATTATGATCAAATTAGGATGATATATCATATGTAGTTGTGTGTGTGGTGTGTGTGTGTGTATATATATATATATGTATATATATATATATATATATATATATATATATATATATATATATAGTCTATATATATATATGATACATATATAAATGGATGACTGGTGGAAAATGTTCTGTTACCAACAGAATTCCATCTAATAAGGAGCCCGTAAAAAAAAACGCTAAAATTATAGAGAGAAAATACTATATTTCAGATACTGCTGCTGTCTCCCTCTTCAGGTAGATGATTGAGAAAAGTTACAGAAAAGGTGGTATTTATGCCAGGAAGATCCATCCATAGGGAAGTCAATTTAGGTCACTACCCATTGATAATCTTCCTATAATAATCATTTTAAGCGTTCATATATATATATATAATATATATATATATATATATATATATATATATATATATATATATATATATTATATATATACATTTATACACCACACACACACACACACACACACACATATATATATATATATATATAATATATATATATATATATATATATATATATATATATATATATAGTATATGTATATATTATTATATATATATATATATATATATATATATATATATATATATATATATATATATTTTAATAGAAAAATCTAAGTAATTTAGGTTGAAAATTCCTTTGATACAGACAAAGGTATTGGAGTCAATGAGAGCCTGAACCCTGGAAAAACATAGCTTTGGTGAAGTTCACGCGGAAGTAAGTTCCTGATTTTTCCGAACAGTAAATTTCTCCT
>NC_061110.1:2613240-2615740 GCF_015104395.2 Macrobrachium nipponense | reverse complement strand
AAATAAACTTCTTTGATAAAATAAGAAAAACGCATATAAAGTTTCGAGCAGAGAAGTAAAATAAATAGTATGGTAAAAAATCCTTTGGAAAAATTAATTAATATATATTTAAAAATTTTCGAGCAGAGAAGTTTTGTATTTTGGATTATGTCGAATGTGATAATAAAACAAATGTTGCATAGTATTGCACGCGGAATATCCGTCGCTTGTAAATGTAGCATCTTACTGGTAATCCCTTAGGACTATAATATGCTATTCAAACGTTTCCTAATGAGGGTAGCTATCAGCCACCAGCAGAATTGCTTGACTGAATCAATAAACTCAATCAACTGAGAGAATCACAAGCGACACAGATAATTTCTGTTCCTTAAACGGAGAGTAACGGAGGCCATTTAGTCTACGCTGAAAAATCAAGTAGCGATATTAAACTTACTGCTAAAGCCAGTGAAATCAATATCATTTTCTATTTCCAACCAAAAAAAATTACCATTTCAATTCTATATTATCCCGATCGCATCGACGAAATCATTTTCGATCAGCTGAGAAAGTATAGTGATGTTCAGGATCAAATAAGAGTATTATCGCAAGCAACTGATGAAAAGGTTTATGAAAATCAATGACATTCATGAATAAAAAAAAAAAAAAAAAAATCTGTCAATAGAATTGCAACATTGCTGCAGATTTTGTGATTTTATGAAACTTGGCAGTTATTTAACCGTGAAAAAATTATAATTATGAAATTGCAACACGTTTTTTTGAATTCCTATTGAGATGATGAAAACATCATTCTGGACCCCGATATAAATATCAGGATTTTGACAATCAAATATTCATGAATATATGATTATAATAGTAATAATTTAATGATACGACATTTCATAGTCTTTTTTATTTGGAATATTTAGAATGAAACGTTCTATATATATATATATATATATATATATATATATATATATATATATATATATATATATATATATATATATATATATATATATATATATGTGTGTGTGTGTGTGTATACACACACACACACACACACACACAACACATATATATATATATATATATATATATATATATATATATATATATATATATATATATATATATATATATATATATATATATATATATAATTACTGACGTGTTCAACCATTAACGATGAATCATGACCCAAGGACGTAAAATCTGACTCCCATCCTTCGCGTGACCCTTCCCTGTTAAAATAGCTAGCATGAGAAAAGTCAGGAGGATTCTTCATCTTTCGACATCACTTTTTGGTGGACTTGTCCCCTGATGACATAATTATAAAGGAGACTTCTGCAATGAAAGGCCGCCTGATGAAAGGAGAGAATTTCACACGCATTGAAGAGCAAGGAAAGATTTAGCTATTATTTTTATATTATTATTACTAATTATTATTATTATTATTATTATTATTATTATTATTATTAGAATCTCATAGTAGCATGCGCGCTGAAATGGTGAAAAAGTCGATAATGGTGTGTGTGCGTGTATATATCTATATATATATATATATATATATATTATATATATATATATATATATATATATATATATATATATATATATATAATATATAATATATATATATTATTATATATATATATGATATAATATATATATATATTATATATATATATATATTTCTAATATATGTTCATATTTAAACTCAATATTAATTTCTTAACTATTATTTTATTATTATTATTATTATTATTATTATTTATTATTATTATTATTATTATTATTATTATTATTATCTTTTATTATTGTATTCATTTTTCTCGTGCAATGAATCCTCTTGGCCTTCACCTCAAAATAAAAATCATTAATAATTTATTTCAAAAGGTTTTGTTTTTTTTTTCATCTGTTAAGTTTTACTTCACAAGTGAATGACAACACTATAATAAGAGTGATTTTTTATTGACTAAGGTGTTGTCTTAGACCTGCTCTAAATAAGCAAAAGGTTTATGGATAGGATTTTAAAAGTCAATCGCCCCTAAGTTTCATCTTATTTTCTGTATCTATTAATATGCTTTGATAATTCTTATCATAAGTTCCTTTAAAGAATAAACAAGGATTGTCTTTCAATGAATATACCTAGGGCAGTGCAACATGTTCGATTTTAATCAATTATGCGCAAGTTAATCTTAAATTTTTTTTATATCCACTTGCAGGTTTTAAATATTACCGAACGCATGTTTCCATATGATAAAAAATAAAACACGAGATGTCTCCAGTAAATGATACGATTGAAGGCAGCGCAACATGATCCCTTTTAATCCACAGGTACGAAAAGATGTTGGCTTCTTTTTCCAGTCTTCTTTTTTGAATCTTTTCCTTTTTCTCTCGAAGTTCGAGTCCAAATTATGATTCATGAAAGGTCGCGCGACTCAAAGAATAATAGTTTTCGTAGAGGAGAGAGAGAGAGAGAGAGAGAGAGAGAGAGAGAGAGAGAGAGAGAGAGAGAGAG
>NC_061110.1:2603240-2608240 GCF_015104395.2 Macrobrachium nipponense | reverse complement strand
CTGCATTGAGGATAGAGAGAGAGAGAGAGAGAGAGAGAGAGAGAGAGAGAGAGAGAGAGAGAGAACACATCTTATGAATGTCTTATGCATGGTTTCAACTAGGTGGAATGTGTGTGCAATATATTTTGACATGAAAGTGATGAGCCTGGTTTGCTCTCTCTCTCTCTCTCTCTCTCTCTCTGGATAATATAGATTCTGACGTAAAATTGTTCATTAAAGTTTGTTTTCTCTCTCTCTCTCTCTCTCTCTCTCTCTCTCTCTCTCTCTCTCCGTTTCGGTCATCGAAGTTAGATGCGTAAAAACATGTATATTTGGACGTGTCACAAATGAGTCAAGTTTACTCTCTCTCTCTCTCTCTCTCTCTCTCTCTCTCTCTCTCTCTCTCTCTCTCGGAAACCAATTAGAAATTTTGGGGAACGAATAAATGAAGAAACTTTTACTTTCCACACGAGATTCACCAACGGCACACACTTTTCTCTAAAGAGGAGTATAAGTCCGTTGTCTGCTCTCTCTCTCTCTCTCTCTCTCTCTCTCTCTCTCTCTCTCTCTCTCTCTCTCTCTCTCTCTCTCTCATGGAGATTTAGCTTCCGGAGTTACAAACGGAAAGTTGATAAACGTCTTCAAATTATGAGTAATGACTATATTATTCATCCTTTCTGCAATATTTTTACATTTTTACTTTTTGCATACTAAGAGACCCGAGTTGAATTTTGAAACACTTTCTGGGTATTGAGTAGAAACGCTCTATTTATCTATTTTTTGTTTTCATTTATTTATTTATTTTTTATTAACATTACTTACGTACTTACTTAAAAGTGAAAAAGCTGGATGAAAGACTTGATCTATTTTTTTATAGAATTTTATAAGAAAGTGACTAGTCGACGTTTAATTATTAAAAAAAACATTGTTATATTTTTTTTTATAACCAAGTAAGATTATATATACATATGTAGTTCAATTAACAACATTTTATGAACACTGATTTGCTACTAAACGAAAAAAATTTACTACATATATATATATATATATATATATATATATATATATATATATATATATATATATATATATATATATATATATATATATATATATATATATATATATATATATATATATATATATATATATATATATATATATATATACTACATTTTTCCCAGCCCAGTAAGATGCCATTTGCAGCTCAAGAAACAGCATTTTACGAACACGAGAGATCTCTCTAGTAAATACGACCAACCTATCCGTATACCTATCGTTACCCCAATGCTGTAAATATTCCCGAGTGCTGATTCTTCTATATTTATACTCTCTATTTATCTGTGGGGGTCAGGCAAAGCGGGCAGCTGGGGTGGTCGGAGGGGTGGGTTGTTCCCTTGCATAAACTACATTATTCACGTTCATACAATTTTGGTGTTAATGGAACCGTACGTCATTGTGTCGGCCTGTTCTCTCGACCGTGGGGGCCGTGCCTCCCCCCTGCCCCCACCTCTCACCCCCCCACCCCCCTCCCCCCCAACGAAATTGAATGGTTGAGTTAATGTACAGTAATTCATTTCTGGCGATGCTCCCCCTAGTTTTATTTCAGCCGAATCCGGCTGGTTTTTTCGTCGTTTAATACCCGAAGTACCTTAGTTTTTCTCTTTCTTTTAATGCAGTTAAGAATAGTGTTTAAATAAGATATTAATGTTTTTTTTGTTGTTGTATTTACTATTACTCTCTTCGGTTTTTTTTCAAATAAACACTTTATTCTTAGGAAGCTTGAATTTCGAGGTCAGTGGGCCTATGAGATGGTCTTGTTCCAAGTGAATAGGCTCATTTCTGAATGATAATAATAATAATAATAATAATAATAATAATAATAATAATAATAATAATAATAATAATAAATTATTATTATTATTGGATTATTATTATTATTATTATTATTATTATTATTATTATTATTATTATTATTATTATTATTGGCCAATTATTCATATTGGGAATTTCTCAAAATTATAGAAATGCTGAATCCTGGTTTAATAAAATAAAAGATCACCTTCAGAATTTTTATAATTTTCGGATGATATTATTATTATTATTATTATTATTATTATAATTATTTTTTTTGCTCTATCACAGTCCTCCAATTCGACTGGGTGGTATTTATAGTGTGGGGTTCCGGGTTGCATCCTGCCTCCTTAGGAGTCCATCACTCTCCTTACTATGTGTGCCGTTTCTAGGATCACACTCTTCTGCATGACTCCTGGAGCTACTTCAGCCTCTAGTTTTTCTAGATTCCTTTTCAGGGATCTTGGGATCGTGCCTAGTGCTCCTATGATTATGGGTAGCGATTTCCACTGGCATATCCCATATCTTCTTATTTCTATTTTCAGATCTTGATACTTATCCATTTTTTCCCTCTCTTTCTCTTCAACTCTGGTGTCCCATGGTATTGCGACATCAATGAGTGATACTTTCTTCTTGACTTTGTCAATCAACGTCACGTCTGGTCTATTTGCACGTATCACCCTATCCGTCCTGATACCATAGTCCCAGAGGATCTTTGCCTGATCGTTTTCAATCACTCCTTCAGGTTTGTGCTCGTACCACTTATTACTGCAAGGTAGCTGATGTTTCTTGCACAGGCTCCAGTGGAGGGCTTTTGCCACTGAATCATGCCTCTTTTTGTACTGGTTCTGTGCAAGTGCCGGGCATTCGCTTGTTATGTGGTTTATGGTTTTCATTTTTCGTATTGCACTTCCTACATATGGGAGAGATGTTATTTCCGTCTATCGTTCTTTGAACATATCTGGTTCTTAGGGCCTGATCTTGTGCCGCTGTTATCATTCCTTCAGTTTCCTTCTTTAGCTCTCCCATCTGTAGCCATTGCCATGTGTCATCGCTGGCTAGTTCTTTAGTCTGTCTCATGTATTGTCCGTGCATTGGTTTATTGTGCCAGTCCTCTGTTCTGTCTGTCATTCTCCTGTCTCTGTATATTCTGGGTCTTCGCTACTTTTATTATGATAATTATTATTATTATTATTATTATTATTATTATTATTATTGTTATTATTATTATTATTATTATTATTATTATTATATGCAGAAGTAGCTCCAGGATTCATGCAGAAGAGTGTGCACTTAGAAACAGCGCACATAGTAAGAAAAGTGATAGACTCCTAAGGAGGCAGAATATAACCCGGAACCCCACACTATAAAATTCGCCCACTCCAAAAGGATGACTATGATAAAAAGAATGATAATAATATAATAATAATCTCAAAACTAATGTGGCCTTTCAAATTCCTAATGATGTCTTATGAAATGTGAATCTTCAAAAAGAGCTTATTACATCCTAGCCTCATGATTAGTGCATGTTCAAACCGTATTTCTCAAAAAAATTAAATAAAATAAAAAATAAAAACCTTTGATATTAGTGCTTAAATAGTGAATGAGCTACCGGAGTTAATGAACTGCTGTGGGTCACAGTGAGAGAGAGAGAGAGAGAGAGAGAGAGAGAGAGAGAGAGAGAGAGAGAGAGAGTCTACCGTCATATAAGTTTTCTGGCAAACTTTAGAGTCAAGTTAAGGTAACGTAGGACTGATTTTACTTTCTCACTGATTAATGAATACTTTTGAGTAAAGCCAAGGCATTTCATGTAAGAGACTCCTATTGATATTTTAGACAGAGCGGCACATATTCTCTCTCTCTCTCTCTCTCTCTCTCTCTCTCTCGAACACACATACACACATACACAACATACACACACACGTATAAATCAAAAGATAGATCTATTTACGATGGCCTCGATCATACGTCATTATGAAGGTGAAAAAGCATTTTATGAAAATACCCAAAGAAAAATAAATTTACAACTTAATACAATTATGAGGGCATATTCTCGTCCGAGGTTGATAACGCAATTAAGCTGAAAAGGGGCTTTTGGAATGGAGAAAGAAGATACAAAACAAATTGAGTGAAATAAGTATTTCAACGGAGACTTTTTTTTTTGAAGCTGATATAATCATGAAGACATATTCTGATCCCAGATTAATAATAGAATTAAACTGAAAATCGCTCAACGTCTGCTCTAGAAATGGAAACAAGCACTCAAGTATTTGAAGATATGACAGTTATTTTTGTCGACTGTTGTTTTCTTAACGATATTATGCAGATCAGAAGACGTATATTTGTAATGGTAAAACATAGTGATATAAAAAAATTTTCAATAAAGTCTCAAAATGAAAATATAATCCATCAAAATGTTAGTACCAAAATATGCCTTGCACAATCAAGCAAAAATCTATTTTCAAAGTTAAGAAACGCAACTCTTAATTTATTTTTTCTTCTCGTTATGCGAGAAGTCTTATCCCTGAGGCATCTTGTTAAGAACTTGTGTTTTGAGGTCTTTAGAAGAGACTTTGAACTAATTAGCCCTCGAAGGAAATTGCCATACGAGAGGAAATTGCAATCAATTTTAATTCGGACATTTCTCTTTCAAATCAAAGTAAAAGATTGTGAGATGGTCCTTACTGAAGTTAACATAATTTTCTAAGTAAACTTGTTTAGATATTTTTAGTTATAATCTCGACGCTGATATGAATACGGCCAAGTAAAACAAACCCAAAGGATGAAGATTATGGAAACAATTTATATATGAGGTAACGGCCGATATCTTTATAAAAAATATATCCAGAAAATCCGGAAGAAATTAATATTTTAGAATCTTGTTTTAATCAGGAGAACTCTCAACTCTCACGAGTTAAAAGAAACTTTTGACAGTTTTGAAAAATGAAATATCTCATTTTTGCTCACGATTGGGTCTGCATGACTTAATTCTCTGAAGAAAATGAGTATGAACATATAAAGATTGGATCCAATAGATTTGAAATGTGTCTCATATTTGCAAGCTTATGAATACATAATAAACAGGAGTTCTAATAGGTTTAAAATTTAAATGTCCCATATTTGCACGTCTAAGATCTTATATGATTTAGTTTTCTTGGGAAAGTTAG
>NC_061110.1:2565159-2597740 GCF_015104395.2 Macrobrachium nipponense | reverse complement strand
TGTTTAGGTTTAGAGGGAAGTGTGAGTTTAAATGTAGGGGGAGTGTGTTTAGGCATATTAGTGGATGCATTTTCGTTCAGTGGTATTTTTCAATTAAGGGCGTGTTTAGGTTTGAGATGTGATTTGTTTAGGTTTAATTAGGTAGGGGTGTTTTTTTTTCAGGTTTAATGGTGTCCTACAATTAGGTTCAGTGGGTGGTAAGTGTAGTTTTAGGTTTTGGGGAACTGTTTAGGCTTGGTGAGAGGGGTGTTTAGGACTAGTAAAAGTTGATGTTTAGGTGTAATGGGGTGTGTTTTTGCCCATCTTTAGGTTTAGTGTGGGATGTATTTGGGTTTCAGTGGGGGTATGTTTCAAATCAGGGGTGTTTAGGTATAGTGAGGTAGTGTTTAGGTTTAGTGGGGTGTGTTTAGGTTTAATTGAGGGTGTGTTTAGGTTTAGTTGGGATGTCTTTTGGTTGAGTGGGGAGTGTTTAGGTTAGTTGGGGATATATTAGGTTTAGAGGGGTTTGTTTCAATTCAGGTGTGTTTGAGTTTAGTAGGTGGTGTCTATGTTTTTAGCTGGGATTTGTTTATGTTCAGTTGGGGTATGTCTAGGTTTAGTGGGTGCTACGTTAAGTTTCAGTGGGTGGTGTGTTTATAGGGGTGTAGCAAGGATGTGTTTTTTAGGTTAAGTGGACAGTGTGTTTTGATTTAGTTGGGGATGTGTTTAGTTTTAGTGGGGGTGTGTTTCGATTCAGGGATGTGTTTAGGTTTAGTAGATGTGTGTTTAGGTTTCGTTGGGATGTGTTCAGGTTTAGCAATGGCGTGTTTAGTTCTAGTGGGGGCTGCATATAGGTTTCTTTACTCCCTGAAAAAAAAAAATCCTCGTAAGAGGAATACAAACAGAAATGCATTTATTGACATCCTCGAATCTATTCAGAGAACTAAAAACTGACAGCAGAGTAAAAATGAAAATGCCCATTAGCAGTTTATCTCTTAAAATCTATTTCGCAAATCTTCAGACTCATTTTTCATCGCTACGGTTTTGCTCAGAACCTTAAAGGATTAACCCAGAGTCAATTTGTTTTGCAGTTTTCCAGAATCCAAAGTTTATACCTCTTTTCATTTCCATCCCCTTCCTTCGATTTTGCTTTTGTTACAGATGATTTTCCAGAAGTTTAGTAAGATTTAATACGTGATCATAGAATAATATTTGCTTTCTGACATTTACAGACATTGAACTACAACTCCTCCAGATGAATATAAATTTATTTAATCACCCAAAACCAAAACAAAAAAAAAAAAACAAAAAAAACAAAAACAAAAAAAAACTTTTCGTATGAATGTAAGAATGTTTATGAATCTGCATTATAATTAAGGAATTGAAATAAATCAAAGCTTTTAGAAAGGAGTGCATATTACAATGATTCTTCTCCCTATGAGAAGAAATTTTCAAATTTTCTAATCAATTTCAATAAGAAATTTTAACATTATGGCTAGAGATAAATTCTACAGTGAAATCATAGATTGAAAGGATCAACCTTATAATGAAGCTTGAATACAACCATTGAAAAATATTGAATTTAATAATATATGACGATTGTATACTTCATTTTATTGATTAGATATATCCAAATGACACCGGTTAATGTATGATGAGTTGTCATTAATATACTGAGAAGTATTTGTTTATTAGTGTTCGACTTCTTATTCAATGTCATGACATGCTTAACGCCACTTCTTCCAAATGCGCAATATATTGAAAATTAAATCAACTTAAAAAAATATTCCTAACCACAACTTTTTCTTTGGGAGTTTTTGTTTGCTGAAAAGTTCGTCGACACGGATGTGACAGGAAAATCCATCATTAAATGAGAGATTACTGAGAAAGCTTCAGAACGATTATTTCAGTATTCTTTGGAGTAATGCCTTTTAAGATCGTAGGGGAAAGAGCTCTTGAAGAGGTTGAGGATTTAAATAGTTGGCAAATGGAAAATTTCATTGTGATAGTGTAAAGAGAATAATTTGTAACTTGTGATTTTAAGAAGGAATGTTTATATTTTAGAATGAGTATGTGATTTCATTATATATATATATTATATATATATATATATATATATTATATATATATATATATATATATATAAATATATATATATATATATATATATATATATATATATATATATATATATATATATATATATATATATGTATATATATATATATATATATATATATATATATATATATATATATATATATATATTATATATATATATGTATATATGTATATATATATATATATATATATATATATATATATATATATATATATATATATATATATATATATATATATATATATATATATATATATATATATATATATATATATATATGTATGTATGTGTGCGTTGTACTTGTATGAATGTATAAAAGCATGACTTAGCAAATTGACAGAGGTCAAGATATGAACATAGCCTTCTGGAATAACACCAAAACACGTCATCACGATTCCCCCCACCCCCACCATCGCTCACTCTTCCAGCCTGACCACAACCGGCGCTTCGTTTTCCAGAACCCACGAATTACGTGCAACGACAGTTCCAGGATAGGAGAGTGACATATTCATTGCCATTTACCCGTCGGCACCCGTATGCTACTGGTCTCATCATCTTGTCTGCATAAGGTGTGTCGGTGATAAGCTCCATCATGGTTATTGAGAGTTGCGTCATCTCGTCTGGAGACTTTTCTTTCGACTGTACTGGAAACGAAGTCTCTTAACCTTCTGCTATCTCACGTTTAAGGTAAGAATTTCCTCTTTTTTATATGAACAAACAAATATAGATACTGGCAGCCAGTTTGGAATATTCATACGAGCAAACCAGGCTCTCGAGTTGATAATATGTGTCTAGGATAAGTGGTTGATTCTGAAAAAAAAATAAAAGTTATATATTCTGTGCGATCTTCAACACGTTTGAAATTAATTACCTCTATGCTATTCTAGATATCTGTTTCTGATCGTCCCAGAGAAAAAAAATGGCTTTATATTATCATTTCAATTGATTAAAAAAACACTTTGATATTTACACTGTAAACACTCGTGTCTCGAACGACAAACCAACTACCTTTGTGATTAATACATTGCAGTGTTTTCACATCGTTGCTGATATTGACCTTTGAATAAATTTATCTTCACAAAGACATCGCAAGCCAACAAGCTGGCAAATCACATCGTATACATATTGAACCGGAAGAGAATGATTGAATATTAGATTCATTATTGAAAGAAAGAGATCTTGACTTTTGTTTATATGAAAGACCAAGTATCAACTGGACAAATTGCGATGCGATGCCATTATCAATAATCCAATCAGCTTTTATAAGAATTTAACAAAATAGTAATTGGGATTTGAGAGCATCAGGAAGCTCATATAATATTCTTTTGTTCTATTTTATTATTCAATCATTCAGTTCATGTTCCATATATATTTTAAACTACCAATTCAAGGTTAAATAAAGATGAGACGAATAGTTCGTCAAACCTAGTGTATAATTTATTTCTTTTTTTTTTTTCTGTAAGCTTTATTACGATATAGATACAACAGCTCTTTTATAACAATATATACTTCTCGTTAATCTTTTATAATCAGTCATTTGACGATGTAAGTCGTAATAAAAGAAATAATTTTTTATTTGCGAAAGGGACTGACCGTTTTATTTTTCTGAATTTTGCCCGCGTGTCCTTCAATATCATGAGCCGAAGTTAGAAGGATATTGATATATGGGAAATCTATTTTGACTGAAAAGTCATAATCATATTTTTTCTTTCAGTTTGTTTATAATAATAGCTGCCTTCCATTACTGATTCTATTATCTTTATAAGTCCTTCCTAAAATCGATGAGTATATAATAAAGCATATAAAACCTGACAAAGCGTTCCTTGACTCACTAACACCTTCCATGTTATATATATATATATATATATATATATATATATCTATATATATATATAATATATATATATATATATATATATATATATATATGTATGTGTGTGTGTGTGTGTGTGTGTGTGTTGTGTGTGTGTGCATGTATGTATGTATATATAGTGGGTGAGAAGGAAGACAGCCGATCCAAATTACTGGAACGGATGACCTTGGAGAGGCAAAGGATACTATTCTTTAATATTAGACATCCAGGCTTAATTTATATTTCAAGAAGGAATTTTAACTTTGCCTGGGATGTCCTAGCAGCCAAACTTCAAGAAAATAGCTTTGATATTTGTAGAGCCATTAACAATCATCCTCTGCAAGGTTTCAAAGTTACTTGGTTATCACAATCTGGGGAATAAATTATTGTTTCCTCTCCGAACTGTATTTATTTATTTATTTATTTATTTCCTGGGAAGTCCAATTCTCTTAGACTACCTTTTTCAGTTTTCTTTTTACGATTCTTAAATGAAAGTAATTTACTATATGGATCTATTTCATCAAAAGGAGACTATATATGTCCTTGAACAAGCATAAAAAATAACATAAACTAGTGGTTTCTTCCGCGCAATCGAGTTTTCTGTATAGCTTATAATCAAGGCCATCGAAAATAGATCTTTCATTTTTCTTGGTCTGGTATAATGCTGTATGAGCCCCAGCCCTCGAAACTTTAAAAACGGCCCGGTGGTGGCCTGATCTATATAGTTGCTAAAAAGCACGACTATATAGCTAACTTCAAACTTAAATCAAATGCAGACTGCCTAGGCTACAGGGCTGGTTTTTGGTATGTTTGATGACTGGAGAGTGGATGATTAGCATAGCAGTTTGCAGCCCTCTAGCCTCAGGAGTTTTTAAGCTCTGAGTGCGGAAAGAAAGTGCTGACAAAAAGAGTGCGGACTGAAAAAAATGCGGACCTGCTGACAAAACCGACACAATGGTGCTCTTTTATAAAAAACTAAGAATAATTCTATTTATTTTTACAAAGTATAAATTTAACCTCATACGCAAAAAAATGGAATCTGATAAGAAATACAATCGGTAACAGTGATTTTTATGATCGGAAGTGTCCCTAAGAGAGAAAAGTAATCTTATTTCTTACGAAACCGCTGATTCAGTCTTACGCAAGAAGGACGAAGTGGGAAATGCTACGCTAGAAGAAACAGAACCAGAAACACGTTTATATCAGAGACTAAAGTCCAATATTCAGAATTCTACTTCGCTGCAAAATATTTCGATGAATCTCTTCGTTCGCCTAACTATGTAATGATCATTTTACCAAACGAGAAAGAGAGAGAGGAGGAAAAAAAGAAAGAAGAGTGAGAAGAAAAATTGCTGAGAGGTTTAATAAAGCCAAACTATGAAACTGAAATACATGGTTCTCTTTTCTGAGATTCTTCTCGTCCATTGAGTTAATTCGAGATTCCTCGCCTCCAGAGTAATTCTTCCCCCTTATTATATTGTTAGCATTTATAATTGGAACCTTTTCAGTACTTCCAATTGAGTTATATAGTGTCTGAAAGTGGATTTAAAATTTAAAAGGATATAAGAAGCGTTCACGTGTCTCTCGCCTTTATATAACGACTGAGATTTCAGAGCGGGGTCGATAATTATATTTAGGAAAAGGATTATAATGTGGGTTGGGCAGTTTAAGCATGAAGCAACAATAGTTCATAGAAATATGTAATGACGTAGTGACTACTCAGTCAGCGTTTCTTCTTGGTGTTGAATTGATATATATATATATATATATAGATATATATATATGTGTGTATATAATATATATATATATATATATATATATATATATATATATATATATATATATATATATATATATATATATATATATATATATATATGTATATATATATGAAATATAAAAACACCATATTTTTGTTTGAGCAAGACGATATATATTTGTATAAATTATTTACAAAGTTTTTTAAGCTTTGTAAATATATCATATACAAGAATATTACTTTGGATCCTTGTATTGATGATATAGTGTATGTGTGTGTATATATATATATATATATATATATATATATATATATATATATATATATATATATATATATATATGTATGTATATATATATATATATATATATATATATATATATATATATATATATATATATATATATATATATATATCGATTAAGGTTTGAGTATGAGATCGATATTAGTTTTTATTATTTTTTTTTATTTCAAAGTATGACCCATTACATATCACCGTAGTTACTACATGCAACCTTACATCTTAAATATTTTAACCTTTCCCATTTTGTTGAAAAAAAATAAAGGTCTTAACCCCCCGCCCCCCTCAAATTCTCGGAGAAAGTTTCTCTCATTTATAAAAGGCCTTTCGCACCTCATTCAGACACCTAATTACTCTGTCACTTACATACCGTAAAAAAGCCAGGTTTATTTCTGGCGCTCGCTGGCAATTCTCCAGCACCTTTAAACCTGTTCATTGTTCGCCTTTCTAACGACTTCGAAATTAATTTAAAAGCTACATGGTTATAAAAAAAAGAGGCCTGTTGTTATCATGGGAGTTAATAATACTTTGCTGTAGGTACAACATATATTAATTTAGATTTTTTTTCTGGTTTCATTTTTATGGATGCTTAAACCATAATAATATAATCATTCCCAAAATAATCTGGTACCTGAAAGGTTGGGAGAATATCGACGAGTAATCTCCATCCTTAATTATTTTTATAAATCACCATTTAAATAGGATAAGAAAAGAACAGTGCCATTTTTAGTGAAGGCCTAGGAGCTGAGTGCCATACTACTGTTTGTCACTATTCCTGGTCTTAAGCTTTTCCCATGAATACAATACAACACAACCTGCCTTGAAAATAACGTATGCGAGATATTGCAACTGTAAGCAAAGTTATCATGTGAGCTACACTTTCTTTTCTTTCATTAAGATATACAATACAACACATTTTATGTTTCCATAAAATCCAAGTACCGTTAGAAGTCTTTACTGTCTATAATGGTACTTGGGACTTTATGGACACCATGTCTTATATATGTATATATATATATCTATATATATATATATATATATATATATATATATATATATATATATATATATATATATATATATATATATATATATATATATATATATATATATATATATATATATATATATATATAATTATCATTATTGGAGGTGTTTTCACATTTCATATTTGCATACTTTTAAAATTTTCTGTGAATCTTCGATCCAGATACATAACCTTGATCTAGTAATTGATTTCATAATGATGCTTTCATACTCCGAAGTCTTATATATGGCTGTAGAACAAATACGCAACCTTGATCTAATTGGCAAATAAAAAAAATTATGTAAAACCATCATTAGAAAACTAAGGATAACGAAAGTTTATAAAAACCGCCTGTGAGTCTAGTTCTAATTGGATTTTCGAGTGGCTGAGCCAATGCAAAAATAAGTTTGCCAGTGACCCTTGCTATCTCTTGTCTGGTTTGAGTGAATCTTAGAATATTATTTTGGGTTTTGATCTGTGTCTGTATGTGTGTATTTGTTTATTAACTAATACCAGAACAACGCTCAATAATAAATGCTCCCAGGTCATATAACTTTATTTGTAATCCCACTGAAATATACTACATAGGTATTCTGAAATCGTAAACTGAAAAATAATGCGGTTTCCTAGTCGAAGTGTATCATCTTTTTCGCTCGAAAGGCTTCCATTTTTAGACTCCTAATATTTTTTCTGGTGTTTAATTAACAATTAACGAATTCCATTTATGTAAAATGAAAAAGAAAAGCAGCTGAGTGTTTTACGGGAAAGGGTAAAAACAAGCGAGAGAGAGAGAGAGAGAGAGAGAGAGAGAGAGAGAGAGAGAGAGAGAGAGAGAGAGAGAGAGAGAGAGATTCATTTGAAATAGAGAAAAAATCTATTCGAGTACTGGGACTAAAAGCAATTAATTACAACCTCTAATGGAATTACACTCGATATCTAACGTGATTTTCTTCTTTTCCCTTTGAGTTTGAGTCTTTCCAATAAATGCCTGGATGTGATTATAAAGCAAAGTGAGAATTTCCTTTTCAACTACAACGTCCATTTTTCCTCGCCTGTGACTACCGAGTAGATCTCAGCCTTTTGAAAAAAAAATATATATATTTAATTTATTTTATGCAGATGATAAATTTCCTATTTCTGTTATCATATTGCAATGTATCAGAAGTCTTTTTTTCATCGTTACCTCTTTCTGGTTCTATATTAGAATGGTAACAGTCCCTTTTATTCAAGAAATTTTCAATTTCTTTCAAACAAAAAGATAAGATCTTTGTAGATATGTAATTGCAAATTTTATGCGTTAGATATATTTTGTAGATGTTATTATAGGCTGGAATTACTCAGTGACACTTCTGTTAAGAACACTTTACTATTATTGTTTCGATTTGCTTTTTGAGTAGGCAAATATTAACTTGAATTTTCCCCTCTGTGATTATCGATATTAGATATACTCGTAATTACCAGTTGTACTATTATACTAGTATAATTATATCAAATAGGGACTTATTTATCTTTCTGAACTTAAATTTGAAATTAAATTGATTAAAGTTTTAAGGGACTTTTGCAGATATTTTCATTTGATTAGTGTTGCTGGGCCAATGTAGGTCATTGTATCTGAAAATCAAAGAAAAAGAAAAATCCGCAATTGGGATAAAAAAAAAAAATGCTGAGGAAATAGTTATAAAATCGGATATTTTCATTTGAATAAATCGTACAGGGCAGTATAGTAATCTTTTTATCTGAAAACCAATAAAGCAGGTAAAAAAAAGGCGAATTTCGGCGCAATCGAGTTTTCTGTGACGTCACGGCCCACGAAACTCAGCCAGGGTCCGGCGGTGGTATTCTGCGTTGTCGGTAACTATAGCTCTGGCAGAAGTACGATTATGCCTATCTTTGATATTGAATAAAGTAAAAACTACTGAGGCTAGAGGGCTGGCAATTTGGTATGTTTGGTGATTGGTGGGTGGATGATCGACATACCAAGTTGCAGCCCTCTAGCCCCATTAGTTTTTAACCCAATAACCGTTTGCTATGGGAAGCAGCTTTGGTGCCCCAGCTGTCAGCCAAGAGTGCGGGCAGGAAACATTTACGCTACCCAAACTGTCAGCAAAAAGTAAAAAAACACAACATGGCAACTGCCCTCCCTGGCGCGCTATCTTTTGAGTGCAGGGGGGCTACATTAGCTTATTTTCAGTTAATGTATCTTATTCCATATATTTTAACTCATATAACTGTATTAATATACATACGGCCGTTTCCTTAAACCACTGTCACATATTTATATGTCTGCTCTTTCCAGGAAATAATAAATAATATAATAATAATAATAATAATAATAAAATAATATAATAATAATAATAATAATAGTAATAATTTTTCCCTTGGATATAGGATTATCAGAGTGGTGCCCTTGGAAAATAACATTCTCTTAGGACAGACACACGTGCATTGTTTCGTGTAAGGAAGTTGATTCGTTGTACATAAAACCCTTTCTTCTTTTGACACTCTAGAATTCATAAATAATAGGATATAACAATTGGCCATTCGAATTATTGTTCTTACTAATCATCAGATATCTCATTGACAAACCATATTAATGGTATGCAATAAAGTTGATTCCAAAAGATCTCGCATTTTGTAGCCCGTATAATCGTCTTTGGGCTAAAGCTAAAGCTATGTTTGTTATGAATTCTACACCATCCACGATGCATGTCCGTTTTGTACATAAAAAAAAAATATTAAATAAAAGTAAAGTATACGGAATTTCTAAGTGAGAAAGAGAGCGGTAAGCTCAAGAAGTAATATTACTGATATGAAGAAGTGATCAATCCTGTAGGAATTATGTCTGAAAATTAAAACAGCTTGACACTTGTTTGCGTATCTAACCGTGAAGACGTAAAATGAACTGAAATATGAAGAATGAAAATCATTAAGTAAATTGTTTTGATGAAAAGGAAGGGTGAAGATAATCTGGTTTCTAATTACCTAAATAAATCATACTAACGAACAAATCTAGCCCGGACTCACCGATGAAAATAAATGATACAACGCGAAAAAAAAAAAAAAATAACATACTGTCATGGGCCCCTCAGTGTTGGCAGATTAACTCGGCCTTGTTCCGTAGGGCCTTTTTTTTCTGGGGAAGGATAATTAGGATTTTTTGACCGGATTAAAGAACCCCGAAAATTGGAATGCAGATTATCTGCAGTCAGATTATAAGTCAGGAAGAAGTTTGGAAACGTAGCAAATGGCTTCAATAGTGTGTACAGTGTTTCTATGTGCACTATAAATCTAATCATATACATAACACACTCATCCATACTTATATATATATATATATATATATATATATATATATATATATATATATATATATATATATATATATATATATATATATATATATATATATATATATATATATAATAAAAGGAGCCCATAAAAACACCAAAATATAGAGAAAAAAGTACTATATTTCAGAGACTGCTGTCTCCCTCTTCAGGTAGATGAATGAGAAAAGTTTACAGAAAAGGTGGTATTTATACCAAGAGGTCCATCCACACAAGCCATTTTAAGTCACCCCCGCTGATAATCTTCCTTTAATCTTCTTAAGGGTTGGTTGAATGAAGACGTTGTCGATCGTATCTGAAATCCATGCTCCTTTCGAGATGTTCATTACATGCCTCTCGTTTTATTAAGGCCGATTCCATCATTTGACCTCTTGTACCGGCAGTTCAATACTCTTTTTGTCTTTGCCAATTAATCTTACTTTATTGAACTATTAGAGAAATTTAAAGTAATTAATCCTAAATTACCCTATTTTTATGGCCTTCCCAAAACTCACAAAGACAATCTTCCATTCAGACCCATCGTTTCATGTGCCGGTGCTTTCAATTACAAAATTTCTAATGGTTAGCTGGCCTCCTTTCCCCTTTTTTAGGCACTTTTCTCCCAGTCACATTAAACATTCGGAAGATTTTTGTCACAAATTCAGAGAAGCACATATACCACTTCACAACCAATAAAACTTTTAAGCCTTGACGTAGATTCCCTGTTCACTAAAGGTACCAGTACAGGACGTTCTTCAGTTTTTAAGGGTAAAAATTATCCCCCTATTCAGATCATTTCCCATTGGCGCTTGACAAAATAATAAAGCTAGTTGAATTATGTGCATCTAATAACGTATTTTCATTACGGGGAATCATTCTACAAGCAAAAATTCGGGTGTAGTATGGGTAGTCCTTTAAGTCCTGTTCTAGCCAATCTGGTACATGGAATACTTTGAAACTACAGTAATAAATGCAATAAAACCCAAAAACATGCTGTGGATGAGATACGTGGATGATATCCTAACATTTTGGGATAATAGGTGGGGCAATTTTAATGAATTCCTCTCGAAATTAAACACATTAGAGCCCAGCATCAAATTTAAAGTTGAATGGGAAACAGACAACAAAATTCCTTTTTTCTTGTTGTTTTAATAATCAGAGATATGACAGAATACAAAATTACCATATACAGAAAACCAACGTTCTCACTTTCATACATTCACTACTTTTTTAGCTATCATGATCTTACTATCAAGATAGGTGTAGCTAGTAACTTGTTCTTAAGAGCCGCCCTTACGAATTTGTTCCCCAGAATTCCTGGAAAAAGAATTTGAACTAATTCGCAAGCAACTTTCGTCTTTAAAAATATCCTGACCATATAATTGAGAAAGCAATTCACAAAGCAAAGTAATTTTCTACCGACCCCCTAAAGACAAGACCAGAAATACACCCAACAATAACAATAATAATTCCCCACCTGGACACGATTAAGAGAATAACCAACCCCCTCGGAAAATCGAACCCTTTGTATTTACTTAACCCAAAACACCTAGCCAAATCCCTGATTAACGTCCAACAAAAGACATCTCCAAAGGACTCTGGGGATACGAAATCCCATGCCAGGACTGTGACCAATCTTACATCGGATTTACAGGTAAATCCCTTCCCCAGAGATTAATACAACACACAAAACGGGTCAGTTAGTATGGACAACAGAACTCGGCTATTTTCAACCATATAAATGACATAACCATAGAATAAACTGGAATTTGTCACGTGTAATTTATAGCAGCAACTGCCGATACAAGAGTCAAATGATGGAATCGGCCTTAATTAAAATAAAAGAGAGGCAGGTAATGAACATCTCAAAAGGAGCATGGATTTTCGGACACGATCGACAAACGTCTTCATTCAACCAACCCTTAAGAAGATTAAAGGAAGATTATCAGCGGGGGTGACTTAAAATGGCTTGTTTGTGGATGGACCTCTTGGTATAATACCACCTTTTCTGTAAACTTTTCTCATTCATCTACCTGAAGAGGGAGACAGCAGTCTCTGAAATACAGTACTTTTTCTTCTATATTTTGGTGTTTTTATGGGCTCCTTTTATTAGATGGAATTCCTGTTGTACAGAACATTTTTACTAGTCATATATATATATATATATATATATATATATAATATATATATGATATATATATATATATATATATATATATATATATATATATATATATATATATATACTGTTCTTCTTGTAGTGTTGTTAGAATTCTCTAAAGTTATATTTTATCAATGACAAAATTGTTAGGTTCGAATTTCTGTATATGGCATCAGTGTTCAAAGGAGGGTTACAGTTCTCTCTCCTCTCTCTCTCTCTCTCTCTCTTTACACGACTTACAAAAATGGATAATTTGATTAAGTAAATGGTGATACCGAAAAATTTCATCGTCTGTCTTTATAGATTTTCCTTTATCGATGTAATGAAACTGCCACCGTTGTCAAATACGAAATCTTAGGACCGGAAATTACCGGCAACACATTCAAAATCATTACACATATATCTTACTTTATTGTCTTCACCTTGTAAGCCCTGTTTTCGTTTTCATCATTCTCACTGTCGGATGAATTTTCAGCAATGTCTGTTGTGTAAGAATTTTGTACATAACTTTCATTTAGAATATGGTACTTGTGCAGCGTTTCATGAAAGCAAATTTGTGCGTTCTATATCAAACGTCTTGTTCTGTAACGTTCCAGTACATTTTTTTATATTCCAGTGGGAATAATGTCAATAAACAACAATTACGTGCTTATCGTTTTCCATTTGCGCTAGAGCTGGAAAAGAAAATCAGAGAAGAGAAAAACTCACGACCGATGCTAAGTCGACTTAGATAGGATTATAGCCCCTTTACCCACTGCGTCGAAAGACCAAAATTCCGTGTAAGTGAACGATCAGCCAGCAGCGTGTTGTTCTTGCTACTCGGCTAAGTCGCCATTAGATATAGGAAATAAGGAAAATTATGATAAAAGGGGTTCGGAAGTGTTTTTTTTATTTATTTATTATTATTATTATTTTTTTGGATAAGGTCAACAACACTTCCTCGGACCTAGAGAGAATACATTATAGAGAATTTATCTCGAAAGAAAGGCAGGAAAAATCAATCGTATATATACGTACAAAACGTCACGCTCAAAACATCTGCTCCCCGTTTATATACGTAGTAAACGGCTCAGGTAGCGTTGGTGCGCTATGTATATATACGTACAAAACATAATAGTTTTTCTTTCACAGAAAAAAAAAAAAAAACTGTAATTCCCCAAAAATGCTCTTAGGAAAGAGGAAATCTTCTCCCTTTATAAAAAAGAAAAAAAAAAAAAAAAAAAACACTCCTTGGAAGGAGCCCTAGCAAGGGCATTGTTAGTAATCCTCAAAAGGCGTAATGTAGAAATCCCCAAAACCTGTAACCTGTCAGTAGCTATGGAAGTTGGCATAGGACCTGGGAGAGAGAGAGAGAGAGAGAGAGAGAGATGAGAGAGAGAGAGATGAGAGAGAGGAGAGAGGAAAATACTCCTTTTTGCAACTTCGAGCTAGAATTCCGCTCTGAATCTGTGATGGGAGAATTCGTTTCTGGGAATTCCGAAATGATTTCTTCGATGTTAAGCGTGACAGTGATGCTGGAAATGGTCGTTTCTCTCTCTCTCTCTCTCTCTCAGCACTTAGTGGTCTCTCCTTTTCCCCTCCCGTTTCTTATCCGTACTTTCGTCTTTGTCAATTTATTATTTGGTCGCTTCGTGAATATATTTTTGCGATATTTTTATTTCCGATATTTGAAAATAACTTATTATAATGTATTACAGCAGGGGGCGAGAAAATAACTGTATTTTGAGAGAGAGAGAGAGAGAGACAGAGAGAGAGAGAGAGAGAGAGAGAGAAGAGAGAGAGTATGGGGGGTTTGTGTGTGGTGTGTGAGTGGACATACTTTATAAAATGGTCTTACACCAAAAAGAATGAACTTTACGGAATTAAGTAAGCAAACACGCAAATTCTTAGTAAACAACCAATAAAAATATTCCACTAATCGAAGTTTAGTTTTTGTAAAACTTAAGTGTGAATTGTAATACGTTATTTTTCAAAATTTAGTATAATTTGATATACGAAAGTTTCCTTAATATTTGCATTGCACAAATCAAACTGGTCGTTTCTGATACACTCATTCTCACAAAATTGAGGTCAAGGGAGAAGAAACTTGAGTTTTCTTTTTCTTTTTAGATAAAATCTAAAACACTTCGAGAATCCTCACTGGATGATGTGCGAAACTTCTTAAGGTTTGCGTTTAATACCTTTGCTGACTTCCAGGGAACCTCTTAAGTAAGAAAGAATGTCCGAGTTTCGAATTTGCCTTTACAGAAAAAGAAAAAAAAAAGATGGAAGTTCCAGCGACAGAAAAGAAAATTCCAGCTAACCGTAATGGCATCGGCACAAAAAACAAGCATCGAAGTCTCTTCGCCGACATTCGAGTTTTCTGTACAGCCTACTATCAATACCACTGAAAATATAGATCCGTCTTTCTGTGGTCTCGGCACAATGCTGTATGAGCCACCGCCCGCGAAAGTCTCATGCCTGCCGTGGTGGCCTTTGATGTTGCTTTACAGAGGTAAGATGACTAATTTTAATCTTGAATAAAATAATAACTATTGAGGCTAGGGGTTGCAATTTTGGTATGTTTGATGATTGGAGGGTGAATGATCAGGCTACCATTTTACAGCCCTCTAGGCCTAAGTATTTTCAAGATTTGACGGCGAATAGAAAAAAGTGCGGAAGAATAAAGTGCCGACAGAAAAAAAGTGCGCATAAAAAAAAAGTGCGGATAGAAAAACCCCCGGATGATAGAAAAAAGCGGATAGAAAAAAAAAATGCAGGCAGAAAAAAAGTGGGATAAAAGAAAAGTGCGGAGAGAAAAAGTGCGGATAGAAGAAAGTTGCGAACACGAAAAAGTGTGAACGAACAGACAAATCCATCTCGATAGTTTATTCTTTTATTTTACAGAAAGATAAAAAGTAAATAAAAAGAAAACTCACACATTTCGATTACTATATTAGATGGAAATAATTTGCATTTTTATACTTACTTTCCCAAGTATGGGACATTTAAGTAAAACCTAATAGAACCCCTGTTTTAGTATGCATTCATAAGCTTGCAAATATGAGACACATTTCAAATCTATTGAAACCAATCTTTATATATTCATACTCATTTTCTTCAAGAGAATTAAGTCTTGCAGACCCAATCGTGAGCAAATATGATATATTTTATTTTTCCAAACCAGCTGAAAAGTTCTTTTAACTCGGTAGAGTTGAGAGTTCTAATTAAAACAAGATTCTAAAATATTCATTTCTTCCTGATTTTGTTTCTGGATATATTTTTATAAAGATATCGCCCGTTACCCTCGATATAAATTGTTTACATAATCTTCATCCTTTGGGTTTGTTTTACTTGGCTGTATTCATATCAGCGCCGAGATTAATACAAAAATATCTAAACAAGATTACACCAAAAATTATGTAAACTTCAGTAAGGACCATCTCACAATCAATATAATATGGTTTTAAGAAATTCATTTGACACAGTTTTAGTTGAAAATCATTGAAGCAGTTTCAACACTGTCTATCAATTAATAAGTCACACATTATGTTTACATTATTTTTGATGTACCTAGGGCGTCATCTTTTCCACGTACGGATCTACATAGATACAAACTCATTTTTTAATTTTTGCCTTTCCAGACCATTTCTGTTCACGTGTTCGCCCTCGAGTTCGTCGTAATTGACACGAAAGAGGAACGACGAAACTTCTGTGCAAATCCTTTACTTTGAATTGAAATAGAAATGTTCGAATTAAAATTGATTGCAATTCCCTTTCGTATGGCATTCCCTTCGAGGGCCAATTAGGTCAAAGTCTCTTTTAAAGAGCTCAAAACACAAGTTCTTAACAAGATGCCTCAGGGATAAGACTTCTCGCATAACGAGAAGAAAAAAAAATATAGTTGCGTTTCTTAACTTTGAAAATAGATTTTTGCTTGATTGTGCAAGGCTTATTTTGGTACTAACATTTTGATGGATTATATTTTCATTATGAGACTTTATTGGATATTTTTTTTATATCACTATGTTTTACCTTTACAAATATACGTCTTCTGATCTGCATAATATCGTTAAGAAAACAACAGTCGACAAAAATAACTGTCATATCTTCAAATACTTGAGTGCTTGTTTCCATTTCTAGAGCAGACGTTGAGCGATTTTCAGTTTAATTCTATTATTAACCTGAGATAAGAATATGTCTTCATGATTATATCAGCTTCAAAAAAGAGTCTCCGTGGAAATACTTATTTCCCTCAATTTGTTTTGTATCTTCTCTCTCCATTCCAAAAGGCCTTTTTCAGTTTAATTGCGTTATCAACCTCGGACGAGAATATGTCCTCATAATTGTATTATGTTGTAAATTTATTTTTCTTTGGGTATTTTCATATACTTGCTTTTTCACCTTCATAATGACGTATGATCGAGGCCATCGTAAATAAATCTATCTTTTGGTTTATACGTGTGTGTGTGTGTGTGTGTATGTGTGTGTGTGTGTGTGTATGTGTGTGTGTGTTCGAGAGAGAGAGAATGTCCCGCTCTGTCTAAAATATCAATAGGAGTCTCTCTTACATGAAATGCCTTGGCTTTACTCAAAAGTATTCATTATTCAGTGAGAAAGTAAATTCAGTCCTACGTTACTGTAACTTGACTCTAAAGTTTGCCAGAAAACTTATATGACGGTAGACTCTCTCTCTCTCTCTCTCTCTCTCTCTCTCTCTCTCTCTCTCTCTCTCTCTCTCTCACTGTGACCCACAGCAGTTCATTAACTCCGGTAGCTCATTCACTATTTAAGCACTAATATCAAATGTTTTTATTTTTTATTTTATTTTATTTTTTTTGAGAAATACGGTTTGAACATGCACTTATCACGAGGCTAGGATGTAATAAGCTCTTTTTGAAGATTCACATTTCATAGGACATCATTAGGAATTTGAAAGGGCCACATTAGTTTGAGATTATTATTATATTATTATCATTCTTTTTATCATAGTCATCCTTTTGGAGTGGGTGAATTTATAGTGTGGGGTTCCGGGTTATATTCTGCCCTCCTTAGGAGTCTATCACTTTTCTTATTATGTGCGCTGTTTCTAAGTGCACACTCTTCTGCATGAATCCTGGAGCTACTTCTGCATAATAATATAAAATAATAAATAATAATAATAATAATAATAATAATAATAATAATAATAATAATAATAGTAATAATAATAATAATAATAATATATCCAGCTAATATAAAAAATCTGAAGTGATCTTTAATATTAAACCATATTCAGCTTTATATAATTTTAGAAATTCCCAATTTGAATATTGGCCAATAATAAAATAATAATAATAATAATAATAATAATAATAATAATATAATAATAATACAATTTAATATTATTTATTATTATATTATATTATTATTATTATTATTATTATTTTATTATCTTATTATTATTATTGTTATTATTAGTAGGTTATTAAAATAAATAATAATAATAATCTTTATTATTATTATTATTATTATTTATTATTATTATTATTATTATTATTATTATTATCATTCAGAAAATGAGCCCTATTCACGTGGAACAAGCCCATCTCGGAGGCCACTAGACTCGAAATTCAACCTTCCAAAGAATAAAGTGTTTATTTGAAAAAAAACTGCAGAGGGTAATAGTACACAACAACAAAAAACATTAAAATCTTATTTAAACACTTTTATTAACTGCATAAAAAAAAAGGTACTTCGGGTATTAAACAACGAAAAAACCCAGCCGGATTCGGCTGAAATAAACTAGGGGGAGCATCACCAGAAATGAATTACTGTGATTGATTAACTCCAACCATTCAATTTCGTTGGGAGGGGGGGGGGGAGGGGGGGGGCGGGTTAGAGGTGGGGGAAGGGGGGGAGGCACGGCCCCAGGGTCTAGAGAACAGGGCCGAGTATAAATACAGAAGAATCAGCACTCGAGAATATTTACAGCATTGGGGTAAACGATAGGTATAAAAGGAAAAAACGGATAGGTTCGGTGGTTTTTGTTCTGTTCGTAAATGCTGTTTCTTAAGCTGCCAAATTGGCATCTTACGGGGCTTGGGCTTGGAAAAATGTAGTATATGAATATATATATATACATACATATATACATATATATATATATATATATATATATATATATATATATATATATAATATATATATATATATATATATAGAATATATATATAATAGAAATTTTTTTTTTGTGTTTAGTAGCAAATCAGTGCTCATAAAAGGTTGTTAATTGAACTACATATGTACATATAATCTTACTTGGTTATAAAAAAATGTAACATAATGTTTTTTTTAATAATTAAACGTCGACTAGTCACTTTCTTATAAATTCTAAAAAAAAAATAAAACAAGTCTTTCATCCAGCTTTTTCACTTTTAAGTAAGTACGTACGTAATGTTAATAAAAAATAAATAAATAAATGAAAACAAAAAATAGATAAATAGAGCGTTTCTACTCAATACCCAGAAAGTGTTTCAAAATTCAGCTCGGGTCTCTTAGTATGCAAAAAGTAAAAATGTAAAAAATATTTGCAGAAAGGATGATAATATAGTCATTACCTCATAATTTAAAGACGTTCATCATCTTTCCGTTTGTAACTCCGGAAGCTAAATCTCCATGAGAGAGAGAGAGAGAGAGAGAGAGAGAGAGAGAGAGAGAGAGAGCAGACAACGGACTTATACTCCTCTTTAGAGAAAAGTGTGTGCCGTTGGTGGAATCTCTCGTGTGGAAAGTAAAAGTTTCTTCGTTTATTCGTTCAACAAAATTTCTAATTGGTTTCCGAGAGAGAGAGAGAGAGAGAGAGAGAGAGAGAGAGAGAGAGAGAGAGAGAGAGAGAGAGTAAACTTGACTCATTTGTGACATGTCCAAATATACATATTTTACGCATCTAACTTCGATGAAACGAGAGAGAGAGAGAGAGAGAGAGAGAGAGAGAGAGAGAGAGAGAGAGAGAAAACAAACTTTAATGAACAATTTTACGTCAGAATCTATATTATCGAGAGAGAGAGAGAGAGAGAGAGAGAGAGAGAGAGAGAGACAGAGACAGAGAGACAGAGAGAGAGAGAGAGAGCAAACCAGGCTCATCACTTTCATGTCAAAATATATTGCACACACATTACACCTCGTTGAAACCATACATAAGACATTCATAAGATGCGTTCTCTCTCTCTCTCTCTCTCTCTCTCTCTCTCTCTCTCTCTCTCTATCCTCAATGCAGATCTCGCGCTTTTATAAACAATCATAAAGACAAATTATTGCAACACGACCAGTCTCTCTTTGCCGAAGGTCGAACAGACGCTGGTGTTGGTGTTGGTGGCTTTCTCATAACCTGTGTTATTCCTCCGCCACTCCTCCCGAGACACCTCGAAGTCATTAGGAGCCGAAGTCTCGGTAATGAGATCGGAATCGTGTTTGGGTCCTCAGGGAACGAGAGGAGAGAATCATCATCTCCTCTCCCTTTATGTAGACAATTCTCTCCGCGACGATCTACCGGGTGTTGGTGGCTTCCACTGTGTTGAGTTGTCTGTAAAAGATAAACTATCGAGATGAATTTGTCTGTTCGAGCTCGCAACACACACACACACACACACACACACACACACACACACACACATATATATATATATATATATATATATATATATATATATATATATATATATATATATATATATATATATATATATATATATATATATATATATATGTAGCACTGTAATGTTCTCCGCCAAGTGTCTTTTATCTTTCACAGCACTTGTTACCAATAACAGCCGTTAACGAGACAGCAATGAGGACGAGCGGCCAAATAGATCGGCATGAACGGAACTGCCTTCACGGACCTGTTAACCGAGGAACGACCCATTCACTGGTTAATATACTATCTGTAAATAAATGTAAATTAGATGACGGTCCTGAAATCTACCAGACTTTGAGTAGGCTCACTCTATAGCCACTGTACACGTAGGCTTACATATGCGCTGACCATACTCTGTAACATAGCTGGGTTGAAGGTTTTTGTCTACATGTTGCAATAAAATGAAAGAAGAAATGCTGCTGTGAGTTGTATCTTCCTTGGATTGCTATATTTGGTAGCAGAGCGTTCACCACGGCAACCTTCAACCCAGTGAGCTACCAGCACGTTCCTGAGAATATTTACTACTGGATTGGAGCGCAATTGCAAGGTGGGACATTTGTTTGGAGTTATGTACAGTGCTAGTGGGAATAAAGTGGGGCCAGGCAGTGTAAATGATGAAAGTGACGTTCTTGATTATATTATGGGAACAGAGACAGGCGCAGGTGATGATGAAATGATGGAACGTGGGTAGTGATCAAGATTTGTTAGCAGAAATAACGTGGTGTGGTTAGGGAGAAGATCTTGTTAATGATGAAGTGAGTATCGTAGTGAAGAATGACAATAATGGAGGGTTTTGCAAGAATTTATTTTGATTTTGGAGCAGGTACTTATGTTGATAAAAGTGGTGATAATGATGAAAAGCCTTGGGAAAAGGACATTGTAAAATTGTGTTCGGAAGTCGTAAATATTCAGAAAGTGGTGGATTTTAACCACTGCGAAAACGTGAATTCTTTTAGCAGAGTAGGGGAGTTAATAAATGCATTAAAAGAGAAACCAGAAAATTTTGGTGAATGAAATTAAGAAAACCAATTTAAGGGTTAAAAAGGCTGGAGATAGTGTAGAAGATTTCACTGTGGAAAACCAGAAAGCCACTTTTTAAAAGAGGATGTTGTTAAGGAGCTGGGTCGTCTATTAGCAAATAATAACAAAGAATGGGAAGATAGGTTGGATAGATTGAATCGTTGGTGGCAAAACAGATTCGCCTTGATAGAAGATGAGTTGGATAGGGTGTATAGGAGAGGGGCCTGTAATTACTCATGTAATAATGCTCTTTCAATAGTAAAAAAACCTCCACAGCTCGAGAAAATGATGGGAGAAACAGTGGTAGGAAGGAAATCAAGAGATGGTTTGAACAGGCAAAATTATGTACCAATCAGCTTAACCTAGCAGGCACTGATGCCGTAGATTATGTTAAAGTTAGTCTGATAGAGCCTGCTAGCACAAGAATACGCCATGCTAAGCCGAAAACGTTGGAGGAAATGGAGACTAAGCTACTAGAAGCGTATGCAGATAATAAGGATAATCTAGAGAGAAGGAAAGAACTGTGGTGTGCACAACAGGGAATACAAGAAGGTGTTTGGGAGTATTTAGACAGAATAATTGACTTGGAAGAGGAAGCCGAGGGCAAAGCAGTCTGCTCTAAAGAGAGGGAAATCATTAAATGTATGATTTTTGAAAAAGGTTTGAGGGACAGGAAAATTGCCTGTGATCTAAAGGATAAGATTGAAAACGGAGCCATAGATCAATTAGAAGATGCTGGTAGATTTGTGCAAGATAGAATGAAGGTTATGAAAGAATTTGGTAATGTTTCTGACAGCCACTTGCATAGCAGGAGAGATTATAAAGTAATTAAGTGTTGGACCTGTGGGGATCAGGGTCATGTATCATACCAGTGCAAAATGCAGGGTTTTTCTAGAGACAGCATAGGGCAGAATCAGGGGAAGGACACCAGTATAAGGGAAGGCTAAGTAAAAACAGAATGCAAAATAAACATGCTTTTGAAATCAGTTTACGGGCACTTGTTGGTCTTGTGGGACGATGGTCATCCATTTTATAAGTGTAATCTATACTCTAGTAAGAAACAGAGGGTTCAATAATGCAAGAGGAGACAAGGTTGTGAGGGAGATGTCATTGCAGGCCGGTGATAATACCCAGGAAAACTTGTGAGGCCGGGCGTTAACTTGAACGTCCGGCCAAGTGAATGTTTAAATAAGAGAGGAGACACTATGAAACTGACATCACCATAGAGGGGAAGAAAGCTGTGGGACTTATATGGATTCTGGGGCAAACTGTAGTTTGTTGTCAGAAAATTGGTATTTGGGGAATTTAAAACCAAAAGGGGTGACATTGTATAATAGTAGTGACTACATATGTGACCTGAGTAGTAATGAAATTAATATAATAGGTCATGTCGTTGTTGATGTGGAAGTAAGTGGAATGGAACAGAATAGCTGTGTGTTCTATGTCAAGAGAGCTGAGAAAGGAAGGAATGGTCTTGGCAAGAACACTGAACAAGAGTGCCTTGTGGGCATGAATGTTTTTTGTCTTTGCTATTTGAAAAATGGGGTGGGGAGTCACCAAAAAATGTTAACGTGATGGCATCAGAGAAAGAGGGATTAAAAGCTGAATATGGTGAAGTTTTGGATTGTTGTATGAGACTAGTTGGTCAAACTATGCAGGTTTGGCAGAGGGAGGATTTAGGATATGCTAGTTGCTTAAGACAACAGAATAGAAATGTCCCGTCAGGTAGCAGGAAACTAATTAAGGTATACATTGATAGCCTAAAGGAAGTGCCAAAGGAGTATGTAGTTTTAGAGAAAGTAGCAGATGAGAGTAAAAATATGTGTCCGTCCGGGTGTTTCAGGTCTTGCCCAGTTTTTCTATATGTGAATGGGGCGTTGGATATGTTTGTGTTGCTAATTGGTCTAAAGATAATGTCAGCATTGAAGCAGGCAGTATACTGGCCACGGTGCAGCTTGGCATAGGGGAGTTTTATGGAGATAATGATAACGAGAATACTGAAAAACTATCAGAGGAAGACCTTCAAAACCACAGACGAAGTTGGGAGTAAATGTCGATGAAAGTAACTTAAGTAGTCGGATTTGTTAAGACTTGATAAGATACTCTACAAATATAAAGACTGTTTTGAGCTAAATGATTCAGACTAGGTTTGATAAGGGATGGGAACATTCCATTAGATTGTCCTGTGGGAAACCTATCAAATTACCGTATAGGAGATGCACCTACGTTTTAATCCCTGAGGCTAAACAGTTGCTTGATGACTTAAAGAAACGGGGTGTAATTGAAGAAAGTGCAAGTCCTTATGCAGCACCTATAGTCCTTGTGAGGAAGAAGGGGGGAGGCTTAAGGTTGTGCATTGATTATAGAAAATTGAAGGAAAAAAACTTTTAAAGGATGCATTCCCCCTCTCCTAGAGTGGCGGAGTGTCTGGATTCATTGAAGGAGGCCAAATACTTTTCCACTTTTGACCTTGCTCAGGCTATCACCAAGTTTTGTTAAGAAAAGAAGATAGAGAGAAAACGGCATTTTCTGTACCATGGGGGCACTTTCAGTATCGTAGGTGTCCAATGGGTCTGACAAACAGCCCAGCAACCTTTCAACGATGCATGGAGAATATTTTGGGGGATATAGCAATCCAAGGAAGATACAACTCACAGCAGCATTTTCTTCTTTCATTTTATTGCACATGTAGACAAAAACCTTCAACCCTACAAGCAGAAACAAATGCTCAATCAGGCAATATTACCAATAACAAATATATTCGGAAACACAATTAGCAGACAAACAAACAAGATTAGTTACGTTACAGTAACAAACAATTAACGGACAAATTAACAGATAAATACATACCAGCTATGTTACAGAGTATGGTCAGCGCATATGTAAGCCTACGTGTACAGTGGCTATAGAGTGAGCCTACTCAAAGTCTGGTAGATTTCAGGACCGTCATCTAATTTACATTTATTTACAGATAGTATATTTAACCAGTGAATGGGTCGTTCCTCCGGTTAACAGGTCCGTGAAGGCAGTTCCGTTCATGCCGATCTAGTTTGGCCGCTCGTCCTCATTTGCTGTCTCGTTAACGGCTGTTATTGGTAACAAGTGCTGTGAAAAAAGATAAAAAAGACACTTGGCGGAGAACATACAGTGCTACACACAACCCTCCTACAGTTTTACGATGCCCTCATCGTACACACACTACACTTCCATCCTCTCACACTACCATTACCTGTTTTCCGACAAAGAAAGACAAATTTACAACTCTGATCGCTGCCTGTTTCGTATCCTTTCTGATCTTCTCAGTACTGGTGCATTAATTGTTACGCCCTGCTCTTGTTCAACCTCTTCATCAACACCTTTAGGTTCACTATTAACATGGTTGCTAAAATCAAACCCGAACCTGGTTAAAACTTCTTCCATATCAGGCATTTCTAAGCTACTGTCATCCATATCAGCGGTTTCGAAATTTCATTCCCCCCATCAGCAAAATTATCCGTATCCAAATCATCAATATTTTCTTCCCCCTCATTCCTTTCTATCCCTGCGAGCGGTTTTAATATTCCTTCGATGGATAACCTTAGCATCACTTCCTTCAGGCCTAATTCTATACAAACCACAGTCCTGTTAAGTACTTCTTCAATTACCCACTTTCTCTACCGAATTTGTCTCCTAGTTTCGCTCTTCCAATTATTTTATTTTCTCGTAATAAAACCAACCTTTTGTCCTACCTCCAAATCACTTTCTCTGGACTTTGCTAACATAGGCTTTGCTTTTGATACCCAGTTTCTTTTGTGTGTTCCTTCTAACCAAATCCCAAACTTCTTTTTGCATTTTGCATTGCTGTCGTAACCAGTCTCCGTCTTGAAATTTGTAAACGTCTTCCGATACCCCCAGCTCTCGATCGAAATACAAGGTTCCCTCCCGAACAACAAGAAATATGGAGAAAACTCCGTCACAGAGTGAGGTGTTATGTTATACGCAAATACTAAACTCTGCAAATACAATGGCCATTTGTTCCTCTTCTCCTCCTCCAAACTTCTAAGTAGACCGTACAGAGTTCTATTCATTCTTTCCACTTGACCGTTTCCTTCAGGGTGATATGGAGAAGTGCGTGATTTCTTTACATTAAACCTTTTACAGATTTCCTTAATTAGAGCGCTTTCGAAATTTCTCCCCTGGTCAGTATGAAGCTGCTGAGGAAATTCCATATTTATAAAAGAGCTCTTCCACCAATATTTTTAGCAACTGTTGTCGCTTTCTGATCCTTCGTTGGATATGCCCACACGTATTTGCTAAACAGGTCACTTAAAACTAAAATATGCTCCTTTCCAGAGGTTGATCTTTCCACGGAACAAAAATCTATCGCCACAATTTCCATGGGTTGAGAAGTTTCCACATGAACAGGAATGGTATTTCTATATGGAATTTCATCTTTTGCCCTTAAACAAGTTTCACAATTTCTAATGAACTCCGTTACAAATCCCCTCATGTTGGGCCAATAAACCCTAGAGTTCAGTAATTTGTAAGTTCTGTCAATACCCTGATGCCTAATTTATCATGAGTTTCGACTAAACACTTACTTCTTAAAAGAACAGGAACGGCTAATCTATAAATCAAATTACCTAACTGATCCATTGAGTCTTATAAAGAATATCATTTTCTTATCACAAAGACGTTTCTTTATCCTTTTTCCTTTTTCCCACGTAACTAACTCAGATTTAAAATTAATGTTTTCTAACTCAATATTTTCTCCTTCTAGCCATTTCCTTACAATTTTTAAAACTTGACAAGCTTTCTGTTTATTAACACGTCCCTCCACTCTAAAATCTGATGTCTACTTTATGGCACAGACAAAATTTGCGTCCTCATGAGGAGCTACCCATACTTCTTCGTCTTCACTCATGGCCATCTCCTCTCTAGCTTGCGTGCAGAATGTCGGCTTTAACATTTTGTTTTTCCTGGTCTGAATTTAAGTTCAATGTCAAATACCGATAAATCTGCTACCCATTTTTGTTCTGTGTGATCAAGTTTTGCTGTGCTGAGATTGCTCAAAGGGGCATTGTCAGTATACACTATGCACTTTGTGCCAATAAGATAATTTTTAAATTTTCAGTAACAGCCCATTTCAAAGCACAATTCTAGTTTCCTCGAACTATAGTTTCTTCATGTTTCTTTCGTGTGGTTTCAGTGACCTACTTGCATAAGCTACAGGATGCAGCTTATCCTCCTTATATTGGGACAAAACAGCACCAAGTCCAATCGTAAACTAGCGTCTATTTTCTAACGTACACGGTTTCCCACCAAACCTATCCCTTTCAGTACTGGGGCAGCTATCAATTTTTCTATCAATGTCTGGAAGGCCATTTCCGTATCTTCTGTCCATTTATCATTAATACTTTGACTGGATTTCTTCTTTTCTCCTTTCAATAATTCATTGAGTGGCTTGGCAATTATGGCAAAATTTTTAATAAATCTTCTATAAAATGTTGCAAATCCCAGAAAAGCTCGCACTTCTCCCTTAATAGTTTCTGGCCTCTTCCAGTTCTTCACTGCTTCAATCTTACTTAGTCAGGTCCTATTCCCTTGATTACTGATGGCTCAAATCCTAGGTAAATTACCACATGTCTGCAAAAAATGACATTTCTTTGGCTTTAATATCATCCCATAAGACTTTATGCGCTCTAGCAATGCCTCTAATCTTAATAAGTGTTCGTCAATGGTCTTCGAAAATAATATCATATCATCCAAATAAATGACTAGAAATTCAAAAAACATATCCCCCAAAATATTCTCCATGCATCGTTGAAAGGTTGCTGGGCTGTTTGTCAGCACCCATTGGACACCTACGATACTGAAAGTGCCCCCATGGTACAGAAAATGCCGTTTCTCTCTATCTTCTTTTCTTAACAAAACTTGGTGATAGCCCTGAGCAAGGTCAAAAGTGGAAAAGTATTTGGCTCCTTCCAATGAATCCAGACACTCCGCCACTCTAGAAGAGGAAATGCATCCTTTAAAGTTTTTTTCATTCAATTTTCTATAATCAATGCACAACCTTAAGCCTCCCCCCTTCTTCCTCACAAGGACTATAGGTGCTGCATAAGGACTTGCACTTTCTTCAATTACACCCCGTTTCTTTAAGTCATCAAGCAACTGTTTAGCCTCAGGGATTAACGTAGGTGCTATTCTCCTATACGGTAATTTGATAGGTTTCCCACAGGACAATCTAATGGATGTTACCCATCCCTTTATCAAACCTAGGTCTGAATCATTTAGCTCAAAACAGTCTTTATATTTGTAGTATCTTATCAAGTCTTAACAAATCCGACTTACTTAAGTTACTTTCATCGACATTTACTCCCAACTTCCGTCTGTGTTTTGAAGGTCTTCCTCTGATAGTTTTTTTTTCAGTATTCTCGTTATCATCCTCCTCCATAAACTCCCCCTATGCCAAGCTGCACCGTGGCCAGTATACTGCCTGCTTCAATGCTGACATTATCTTTAGACCAATTAGCAACACAAACATATCCAACGCCCCATTCACATATAGAAAAACTGGGCAAAGACCTGGGAACACCCGGAGGCAACATATTTTACTCTCATCTGCTACTTTCTCTAAAACTACATACTCCTTTGGCAATTCCTTTAGGCTATCAATGTATACCTTAATTAGTTTCCTGCTACCTGACGGGACATTTCTATTCTGTTGTCTTAAGCAACTAGCATATCCTAAATCCTCCCTCTGCCAAACCTGCATAGTTTGACCAACTAGTCTCATACAACAATCCAAAACTTCATATCAGCCTTTTAATCCCTCTTTCTCTGATGCCATCACGTTAACATTTTTGGTGACTCCCCATTTTTCAAATAGCAAAGAAAACAAAACATTCATGCCCACAAGGCACTCTTGTTCAGTGTTTTTGCCAAGCCATTCCTTCCTTTCTCAGCTCTTGACATAGAACACACAGCTATTCTGTTCCATTCCACTTACTTCCACATCAACAACGACATGACCTATTATATTAATTTCATTACCACTCAGGTCACATATGTAGTCACTACTATTATACAATGTCACCCCTTTTGGTTTTAAATTCCCCAAATACCAATTTTCTGACAACAAACTACAGTTTGCCCCAGAATCCATAAGTCCCACAGCTTTCTTCCCCTCTATGGTGAGTGTCAGTTTCATAGTGTCTCCTCTCTTATTTAAACATTCACTTGGCCGGACGTTCAAGTTAACGCCCGGCCTCACAAGTTTTCCTGGGTATTATCACCGGCCTGCAATGACATCTCCCTCACAACCTTGTCTCCTCTTGCATTATTGAACCCTCTGTTCTTACTAGAGTATAGATTACACTTATAAAATGGATGACCATCGTCCCCACAAGACCAACAAGTGCCCGTAAACTGATTTTTCAAAAAGGCATGTTTAGTTTTGCATTCGTTTTTAAAACTTAGCCTTCCCTTATTTACTGGTGTCCTTCCCCCTGATTCTGCCCTATGCTGTCTCTAGAAAACCCTGCATTTTTGCACTGGTATGATACATGACCCTGATCCCCACAGGTCCAACACTTAATTACTTTATAATCTCTCCTGCTATGCAAGTGGCTGTCAGAAACATTACCAAATTCTTTCATAACCTTCATTCTATCTTGCACAAATCTACCAGCATCTTCTAATTGATCTATGGCTCCGTTTTCAATCTTATCCTTTAGATCACAGGCAATTTTCCTGTCCCTCAAACCTTTTTCAAAAATCATACATTTAATGATTTCCCTCTCTTTAGAGCAGACTGCTTTGCCCTCGGCTTCCTCTTCCAAGTCAATTATTCTGTCTAAATACTCCCAAACACCTTCTTGTATTCCCTGTTGTGCACACCACCAGTTCTTTCCTTCTCTCTAGATTATCCTTATTATCTGCATACGCTTCTCTAGTAGCTTAGTCTCCATTTTCCTCCAACGTTTTTTCGGCTTAGCATGGGGCGTATTCTTGTGCTAGCAGGCTCTATCAGACTAACTTTAACATAATCTACGGCATCAGTGCCTGCTAGGTTAAGCTGATTGGTACATAATTTTGGCCTGTTCAAACCATCTCTGATTTCCTTCCTACCACTGTTTCTCCCACTCATTTTCTCGAGCTGTGGAGGTTTTTTTTACTATTGAAAGAGCATTATTACATGAGTAATTACAGGCCCCTCTCCTATACACCCTATCCAACTCATCTTCTATCAAGGCGAATCTGTTTTGCCACCAACGATTCAATCTATCCAACCTATCTTCCATTCCTTGTTATTATTTGCTAATAGACGACCCAGCTCCTTAACAACATCCCCTTTAAAAAGTGGCTTTCTGGTTTTCCACAGTGAAATCTACACTATCTCCAGCCTTTTTAACCCTTAAAGGTTGGTTTTCTTAATTTCATTCACCAAAATTTTTCTGGTTCTCTTTTAATGCATTTATTAACTCCCTACTCTGCTAAAAGAATTCACGTTTTCGCAGTGGTTAAAATCCACCACTTTCCGAATATTTACGACTTCCGAACACAATTGTTACAATGTCCCTTTCCCAAGGCTTTTCATCATTATCACCACTTTTATCAACATAAGTACCTGCTCCAAAATCTAAATTCTTGCAAAACCCTCCAATTATTTGCATTCTTCACTACGATACTCACTTCATCATTAACAAGATCCTTCTCCCTAACCACACCACGTATTTCTGCTAACAAATCTTGATCACTACCACGTTCCATCATTTCATCATCACCTGCGCCTGTCTCTGTTCCCATAATATAATCAAGAACGTCACTTTCATCATTTACACTGCCTGGCCCCACCCCCACTTTATTCCACTAGCACTGTACATAACTCCAAACAAATGTCCCACCTTGCAATTGCACTCCAGTCTAGTAGTAAATATTCCCAGGAACGTGCTGGTAGCCCACTGGGTTGAAGGTTGCCGTGGTGAACGCTCTGCTACCAATATAGCAATCCAAGGAAGATTACAACTCACAGCAGCATTTCTTCTTTCATTTTTATTGCACATGTAGACAAAAACTTCAACCCTACAAGCAGAAACAAATGCTCAATCAGGCAATATTACCAATAACAAATATATTCGGAAACACAATTAGCAGACAAACAAATAACATTAGTTACGTTACAGTAACAAACAATTAACGGACAAATAAACAAGATTAGTTTACGTTACAGTAACAAACAATTAACAGATAAATAACATACCAGCTATGTTACAGAGTATGGTCAGCGCATATGTAAGCCTACGTGTACAGTGGCTATAGATGAGCCTACTCAAAGTGTGGTAGATTTCAGGACAAAGTCCATCTAATTACACTTTATTTGAGGACCGTCATCTAATTTACATTTATTTGAGGCTAAATGATTCAGACCTAGGTTTTGATAAAGGGATGGGAACATTCCATTAGATGTCCTGTGGGAAACCTATCAAATACCGTATAGGAGAATAGCACCTACGTTAATCCCTGAGGCTAAAACAGTTGCTTGATGACTTAAAGAAACGGGGGTGTAATTGAAGAAAGTGCAAGTCCTTATGCAGCACCTATAGTCCTTGTGAGGAAGAAGGGGGGAGGCTTAAGGTTGTGCATTGATTATAGAAAAATTGAAGGAAAAAAACTTTAAAGGATGCATTTCCTCTTCCTAGAGTGGCGGAGTGTCTGGATTCATTGGAAGGAGCCAAATACTTTTCCACTTTTTGACCTTGCTCAGGGCTATCACCAAGTTTTGTTAAGAAAAGAAGATAGAGAGAAAACGGCATTTTCTGTACCATGGGGGCACTTTCAGTATCGTAGGTGTCCAATGGGTCTGACAAACAGCAAGCAACCCTTTTCAACGATGCCATGGAGAATATTTTGGGGGATATGTTTTTTTGAATTTCTAGTCATTATTTGGATGATATGATATTATTTTTTCGAAGACCATTGACGAACACTTATTAAGATTAGAGGCATTGCTAGAGCGCATAAAGTCTTATGGGATGAAATTAAAGCCAAAGAAATGTCATTTTTTGCAGACATGTGTAAGTTACTAGGATTTAGCAATCAGTAATCAAGGAATAGGACCTGAGCTAAGTAAGATTGAAGCAGTGAGAACTGGAAGAGGCCAGAAACTATTAAGGAAGTGCGAGCTTTTCTGGGATTTGCAACATTTTATAGAAGATTTATTAAAAATTTTGCCATAATTGCCAAGCCCACTCAATGAATTATTGAAAGGAGAAAAGAAGAAATCCAGTCAAAGTATTAATGATAAATGGACAGAAGATACGGAAATGGCCTTCCAGACATTGATAGAAAAATTGATAGCTGCCCCAGTACTGAAAGGGATAGTTTGTTTGGGACCGTGTACGTTAGAAATAGACGCTAGTTACGATGGACTTGGTGCTGTTTTGTCCCAATATAAGGAGGATAAGCTGCATCCTGTAGCTTATGCAAGTAGGTCACTGAAACCACACGAAAGAAAGAAACATGAAGAACTAATAGTTCGAGGAAACTAAGAATTGTGTGCTTTGAAAATGGGCGTTTCTACTGAAAAAATTTAAAAAAATTATCTTATTGGCACAAAGTGCATAGTGTATACTGACAATGCCCCTTTGAGCAATCTCAGCACAGCAAAACTTGATCACACAGAACAAAAATGGGTAGCAGATTTATCGGTATTTGACATTGAACTTAAATTCAGACCAGGAAAACAAAATGTTAAAGCCGACATTCTGTCACGCAAGCCTAGAGAGGAGATGGCCATGAGTGAAGACGAAGAAGTATGGGTTAGCTCCTCATGAGGACGCAAATTTGTCTGTGCCATAAGTAGACATCAGATATTTTAGAGTGGGAGGACGTTGTTAATAAACAGAAAGCTTGTCAAGTTTTTAAAGATTGTAAGGAAATGGCTAGAAGGAGAAAATATTGAGTTAGAAAACATTAATTTTAAATCTGAGTTAGTTACGTGGAAAAAGGATAAAGAAAGTCTTGTGATAAGAAATGATATTCTTTATAAGACTCAAATGGATCAGTTAGGTAATATGATTTATAGATTAGCCGTTCCTGTTCTTAAGAAGTAAGTGTTTTAGTCGAAACTCATGATAAATTAGGGCATCAGGGTATTGATAGAACTTACAAATTACTGAACTCTAGGGTTTATTGGCCCAACATGAGGGGATTTGTAACGGAGTTCATTAGAAATTGTGAAACTTGTTTAAGGGCAAAAGATGAAATTCCATATAGAAATACCATTCCTGTTCATGTGGAAACTTCTCAACCCATGGAAATTGTGGCGATAGATTTTTGTTCCGTGGAAAGATCAACCTCTGGAAAGGAGCATATTTTAGTTTTAAGTGACCTGTTAGCA
>NC_061110.1:2540159-2550159 GCF_015104395.2 Macrobrachium nipponense | reverse complement strand
TAGATCCTGCCTATGTGAACTCTATCGAGAGACTGAGAGTTTCCAGCCCTGTGAGTTTCTTATCAACAGCCTATTGGAGCGTCGTAAGGGACTGGCCTAGTCATCATATGCACGGGTGGTGTGAATCTACTATAGTAGGTGTAAGTGTAAAAATCTTACGATAATAATCAATAATGATATTTTTTTATATCTATTCCCAGAAAAAAAATAACCAAATGCTAAAATGCAACAAATAAAAAGGCATGCACAAGCAGCAACTGAAACATAAAAATATGCATGTATAAAGCATTTACCTATATATATATATATATATATATATATATATATATATATATATATATATATATATATATATATATATATATATATATGTATATATATATCTATCTATCTATATATATATATATATATATATATATATATATATATATATATATATATATATATATATATATATATATATATATATATATATATATATATATAGATAGATAGATATGATATATATATACATATATATATATATATATATATATATATATATATATTATATAGTATATATATATATATATGTATATATATCTATATATCTATATATATGTATATATATATATATATATATATATATATATATATATATATATATATATATATATATATATATATATATATATATCTTAGTCTCTTCGCTTTTGCGAAAGACTTTTTTGTTTCTCCTTATGACTGTCATTCGTAAGTATTTCTGGTTCCTTTCATCTCCTATGTGATATCTTAGTAGAGTGGTTCTTCTTAAACTGAAGGAGAGGATTCAAACAGATAAGTTGAAAAGATATAACAACTTTATTCTGTAACTCCATACTAAGAGATGCAGTTCGGTCGTTACATACCCTTTTTGACATATTCATAAACAAAGATAATGCATGGAAAATTCTAGATCCATGTTTGTAATAATAATGATTAGGTACCCAAAAATAATAAAAGGTAAAAAATCAAACGATTAACATGTATACATGATAATATGATAATAGGTAACCTGATTAAGAATAGTGGTTACTGCATAGATTATGGCATGATCATGGATAATGTTAAAGAGTACTTGTCACTCTTTGTAATAGGTAAATATAATTGTACAATTGTATAATAGTATAATTGTGTAATTGTGCACAAATGCAATATATAGGGCTGTATATTTTATTAGGTGCCCGAAAAATACCTTTAGGAGTATATTAATGTATATATTGGGCTATATATTTTTATTAGTGCCCGGGAGATACTTTAACTGTTCAAAATGCCAAGGCGTGACGTCTTTCTTGTCCTACATTTTTTGCCAGCATACAGACCGCTTTTCACACACAGCACAATTCCAGACAATTTCCCTAGGCACAACATGAAGTGGCCAGTTTCAGGCGGCCCTAAAAATCAAACGACTTGAGTTTAACGGGTACGTCATCTCGACGGGACAATACGTTTCCTTGGAGATCCTTCTGTTTACGCCTCAGCCTACGCCAAGCAAAGATGTTTGACGGCGATAACCAATATGGCCGTCACGCTGAACACGGCCAGCAGAATGTAGTAACGAAGATTTTCTCCACCTGCATAAGTCGGTGACGCGTGGTTCATCTCAGCCAGTTGCGTCAAACGATGAGCCACCCGCGCGTTGTATGGGAGAGGTAGTGATGGGATAATTGTAGACGCCCAAGTATAGTTCGCAAAATACGCCCTTCTCACGTATTATCGTGTTGACCCCTCTGACGGTGTAGTTTGTAGATGTCCCGTACAACCATCAGCTGCTACAAAGATTGGGAAATGGGCGGTGGTCCCATCTGGACATACGGCGTGGAATCCGGCTTTGTCGTAACGGATCCAGGAACCATTATTCATTCTGTAATTGAATTTATTATTGTAAAAGGGAGGGGATAAAGTTTCCCCAGACAACCTTCGCTTGTATGAGAGAGAGAGCCGTTTAGCACTATGCCTAACTCACATGAATCCGTTGATATAGGATAGAATTCAAAAGAGTCAGCTGTACAAATTATATTATTCATGGCTTCTGAACAGTGAGTGAGTTTATAAGTCTTTAATGACTGTAAATGATTTCCTATCAGAAGAAATCAGTACATGCCCCGTCAAATTGGATATTACTGGACTTGAGTTATTCGTCATGAAAGTAGGAAACGGTGCTACTTTGTATGATTGCCAAGCATCGGAAGAATCAAAAGGTATGGTGATCATAATCCTATCATTTTCAACGCTGACTGATATTAGGCTATAATAGAACTCTACTTTATGGGCGTCTAATAAAGGAATATAACCTAGTTTCCTCCCGTCCGTTTTCCAAAGTTAACGTCAGATCCTTTAATAGGCATGAGGTGTGGAGATAACACACCCTTTGTCGCTAACGTAATAGCTTCTACATAATCTTTTGATTTCTCAATAAAATGTGATATTTTCACACGGATATGATCTATTTTCGAACTATAGTAAGCTACAGTAGCCAGCAAATGTTGAACTTCCATGACCTGATCGATATTATTTGAATGTTCGTTTACTATACTCATTATTTGATTGATTGAAGATAACTGACTGCGAAGTTCGGACAAAGCTAATTCGGTTTTGTGTTGCAAAACTCAATTCTTTTATTTTGATTATTTATCTTAAGGCGATTTGAAATTCCTAAGCCTAGATTCGCAACAGATCCTAAGATGTTTAGTCCAGCCAGAATAAGCGGGTTGCGGCGTTCGAGATTATTGTGCCGCACAGACCACATCAGCAAGTCACGAGCAAGTTCCTCTGCCTCGGCGGTTTTTATTTTGTATGTCATAAGACAACATTTCCGCGACGCTTAGGGTTTGAGCTAGCGAAATCTCTGAGTTAGCATGAAAATTACGTTGGTGCATTTCCTTAAGGCGAAATAGCAAACCTCATCAGGTCATTCTTTTAAGTTAAGGACGTCATCTTCAGGCAAAAATATGGCTTGCATATCCCACTTCTATGACTATATTACTTGACAGGATGAAAACATCGTCTGTTTTCTCTCGATAATCGAGCCATGATTAAATCTATTTCTTTCGTCCTAGCGCTCTTTCCATACAACAAAGATGTCTGAATACACAATATCACTCCTAACAATAACAGATTCATTTTCGAAAACCTGCAATGAGTAAAATATATGTAATAACTCGTGTAAAAGAATAGGTTTACAAACAATATGATTAATATATATATATATATATATAATATATATATATATATATATATATATATTCCCTATATATATATATATATATATATATATATATATATATATATTATTATACAAGTTTCATAAATACAACCATTTTTTTCCCTCACTCCATCTACCTTTCTTTAGATTCTGATATGTGCCAATGGAACTATTCTCACATCTGTGGGTTTTGGATACATTTTGAACCCTAAATCTATTGGCCGTTAATATTTCTAAAATGTTAAACGGGCCTTCAAACTTAGGTGTCAGTTTATAATTTAAACCCTTACGTACGTATACTTGTATGTATACCTGATCGCCCACGGCATATGTTCTAGTTGGCTTAGCTATTTTATCATGATTTTTTTTCATTATTATTTGTGCTTCTTCTAGATTCTTACGAAGATATTATGAATCGACTTCATTGCTTGCAATGCCATAAACATCCTTTAGAGGATTTGATAAATTAGCGGTAGGCGTTAGTACATGGAAAGGTGTTCTAGCTGGGATACCGTACAGTGCCTCGTGCGGTGTCATTTTAATAGATACATGATACGAGTGATTAAGTGTGCCTAGTACCGCAGGTATGGCAATGTCCCAGTTTGGGGTCTGCCCCCCCTAAGGTGACCCTTAAAATGTTTAAAACCTTACGATTTGCCCTTTCCACTAGCCCATTAGACTCTGGGTGATAGATCATGGTACTTGATTTTCTTTATACAAAGGAATTCGCACAAGGAGTTTAAGGAAATGATTATTGAACTCCCCGCCCGAGTCTGATATAATGGTGTGTGGAATTCCATGTTTACAAATGTAGCACTCGTAAAACTTTCTAGCGCACTCGACTGCGGTTTTTGTTTTAAGCGCTATCAGTTCTGTATATCGAGTCAAAGCATCTGTGATTACTAGGAGGTGCTTATTTCCTCTGTCTGACTCGTAAAATCCTGTTAATAAATCTAAATGTACTCTTTCAAAGGTTGATTTGGCACGGGGTGTTTAAGCCCCATAGGCTGACAGGTGTCTTCGTGTGCCCTTTGTATTCTTGACAAGTGCGACAATTTGCTATGTGCTTTTTTATATCTGTAAGCATCGTATGCCAATAAAATAAAGATTTGGCTTTCTGTGACATTAAGGAATAACCCGGGTGTCCATGCAGTGGATTTTCATGCAACCATTTTAAGACAGTGGGTATGAGTGAGATAGGTACCACCACCTGGTTGTTATTCAACTGTGGTGTGTTGCGGGTTTTCCTCGTCACGGATCTACACAGGATATTATCTTTGATGATATAATTCTGCTGCTTATACTTTATGTATTCCTTTTTCCTTCGGATTTCCGTTTAACGCATGATGATTTTTTCTATTTGCGGATCTTTTCTTTGTTCTGTCTGTAATAGTTCAGCACTCCAGCCCAGATCTTCCTGTTCAGATATAGTTTTAACAATGGGCGTGGAGGTTGAGATATCTATTAATTCAGCTAATGGCTCGGTACAAGATGAAGAGGGTTGCGTGATAATGCGTCAGCAATGATATTTGCTTTCCCAGGTAAATACCCGATCCTCGCGCCAAAGTCCTGGATGATCATGTGCCACCGAGTTCGCTTAGGGCTGTGACTAAAGCCTTTAAAGAAGTCGGTTAGGGGCTTATGATCAGTGAGAACCTTGACGGGATAACCGTATATTATAAATTTAATGCACGAGTGAATTAACAATAGCGAGCCCTTCCTTGCTATTACTGCATATACTTTCGGAAGGTCCTCAGTTTAATAAGAATAAAAAGCTATAGGGAAAAACTGTTTATCATATTGTTGAAGCAATACCCCACCTACTCCTAGGTCTGAGGCGTCTGTTGCTATGAAGAATTCCTTACCGAAGTCAGGAAATTTCAAGATAGGAGAACTACACAGTTCATCTTTCAATTTATCGAACGCCTGTCGATGAATTTCAGACATATGAAATCTACGCCCTTTTTTATAAGATCGGTTAGGGGAGCGGCTATGATGGAGTAGTTCCTAATAAACCTCCTATAGTATCCGCTACACCCTAAAAATTGCTGTATTCCCTTGACGTTAGTAGGTATAGGAAAGTTACGGCTAGCCGATACCTTATCATGGACTACTTTAAGACCTTCACTAAAACCGTGAAACCTAAATAGACTAGTTCTGTTTTAAAAAAATTCACACTTACTTATCTTTACCCTTAAATTATGCTGCCTTAGTCTTTGTAGCACTAACTCTAATTTACGTAGATGTTCTTCTAATGTATTGGAAAAGATTACTAGGTCGTCCATGTAGGCATGTAGGATATCTCCTAACAAGTCTCCAAACACAATGTTTATCATACGAGTAAAAGTTATGGGAGCACAACGTAAACCAAAAGGCATACGCAAAAAATTCATAATGTCCCCTGGCTGTGCTGAAGGCAGTCTATGGGATACTCTCTTGTTCCAACGGAATCTGATGAAATCCTTTTAGTAGGTCCAAGCTGGTGAAATATTTATTCTGACCTAGTAGAGATAGGATATCATCAGTACATGGTACTGGGAATCGGTCAGGGATTGTTTCTTCATTTAAACGACGAAAATCGACGCATATCCGCCAAGTTCGATCTTTTTTCGGTACTACTATTAACGGAAAATTATAAGGGCTGTTTGATTTCCTAATGACTCCTTCTTTTAGCATTTTACCTACTTCCTCTGTTATCTCATTCTGAAATTTCATAGGAAGTCGGTACGAAGGTACATAGATTACTTTCTGTTTGTCCTTGAGCCTTATTTTGATGCTCGATGACATCCGTTTTTTCCTAAGGTTCCATCCGTAGTGGAAAAAAACATCCTGATATTCATTTAAAAGATTCAAAAATTTCTGCTGAATTTATTCTTCTTGAATGTCTTATTGATTTTGTTCTTTATAGATTGCAAAAGGGATTCATCCGCAACTGATTGAGCGTGATTTATCTCAGCTACGGTAAGAATGCGATGTTTATAAACTTCCGCATCCAAGATATGTTGATTTTTGTGGATTACTAAAGTAGTATTCAAATGATTACAGACTTCGATGTGACATTGTTGTTGTGAGCCGACTGTATAAATGGCTTGTGTGACGGATAATCCGTGTGTTTTCAGAGTTTCGGAAAGGATTAAGGTTTCAGATCCTGGCAAGGTTTTCTTTACACGCACTATTATGTTCGAAGTTACGTTCGGCTCGAGAGTTTGCGTGCAAGCTGATATTACGGCGAGCGAGAGTTCTGTTGGGTTGCATGTAATATTTCTTGGTTCATGAGACAGGTGATTGGTTCTTCAATGTAAGTGACTACTCTGTCTGTCTCTTTATTATCTAAAACTGATTTTAGGGTATTAGAAGACTTATAGAATTTCCCTTGATATACACGCCGTGTTTTGCAGGTGCTAAGATAATATTTTGAGTGCCCATAGACGGGTATCCGATAATTACTGCGGATACATATTAATGTTTTGTACAACGATAAAGGTATCGGAAAACGTGCGCTTACCGACCTTGTACTGTACATGAGTTACTCCTACCACATTTAATTCATTATTTCCTATGCCTGAGAGTCTTATTCGGACTTCTCTATAGGGAAATTTGAAAAGAGTAAATGATGAGTCCTTAAATCCATGATATTACGTGGACTACCAGAATCAAAGAACAAAGTGAATGACTTATGTCCAATTTACTGCATGTAAGGTTTGGTCGCAACTCGTCTGACTATAATTGCATGAATTTATTGCAAATCTACGGGAAGCCTGCACAGATTTTTTTGGATTCGGCCGTGTGTTTCATAGGAAAATCGATTGCCTTACAATGATCTGATAAATGATTAAACTGATTATTTGATACAAAAGATGTTGATTTGGATGACCCAACATCGCCCTCTCCCCCTTGGAGCGAACTACGTGGTATTTGCTTTGTTTATCACACCTTGAAAATTCGCTTGACCATTGGCAAGTTCTGGCTAGACGGCCCAGGAACAGAGGTACCTGAAGCACGATTTGTTTGTTTCTGCTGTTGTGCAGCATTTCCGTTTGCTTGTTTCTTTTTATAGTACTGAGGACCCTTCTTTTTATTTGCACTGGCAACTGGTTGCGTGTTTGTAGGATTCTGCTGTTGATTCCTCGAGTAGCAACGATTATATGAATGAGTGGAACTATTATGTATTAAGAACAAAAACGCGTCCGACAGTCTGAAATCATGTGACCTGGTCGTTTACAGTTATAACAAACCATCCCTGCAACTTGATTATTATTCTTGTACCACGTTTTACTTGTTGTGGCTTGTTCTCATTTTTTGCAAAAACTTGAATGAGCGAAGGATCTAGGTCGGTACATTTAGACATGTGTTTTTTTATTTTGGTTTTATAACTCAGCTAATTCCGTACTGTTGGGCTGCAATTTTATGTCAAATCACCGCACTACGCTTCAGGCAACATTGCAGTAATACTCGTAAGGTAATTAAACAGATAAAATCTTTCACGGCGATTTTGGCACTCGTAACCCACCCGGAGTTACTTAAACTAACTTGATATTCATTTAGCCGGTCGGCAATTAGCGCCGCCCGCTCGACAACATTAAGCTGAGTCATGGAGGTTTGGTTAAGATATTTCTCAATGCCAATACTACATCTAAAGCCTCTTCACATACACGGCACGTAATCTGATTTTGACTCATCCCATGTAGTCGCCTCTTGGAAAGAAACACCCTTTAGATAAGCACTTGCGTCTCCTTTAGCAAAGTCTATGAAGCTTTTGGCCTCCTGTAATTGTACTGCTGGGTCTGTGATGCTTTTTGCATTTAAATGAGCGTCTACAGATGAGATCCATGCCTCAACATTTTGAGGCAGGAACCCATTGACCCGACCTTGAAAAGGGACAATCGCTGACCTCGCGCACACGAGAGTCACCACTTGGGGTTGCCAGCCGGAGTAGTGTGCCATGTTCAGTTTTACTTTTTTCTTATCACTTCTATTCCTTGCGGTCCTATCAAAATATCTATAAGAGTACACTCAACCACTACGTAAACGCATATGCAATATACTGTATAAATGTGTTTTATAATAATAGGAAAATCCCCAAAAGATACAAAAATACAGATAATTTGATAAAAATATTTATACGGAGAATTCCTGCAAGAAACGATTAGCAACAACGAGAAGAGAAAAATAATCTGCGGGCGAGAACTCGTAGTTGAAGATTGATTCTGTAATGAAGGAAGATTAAGATGGCGAACAACTCACCCCCAGAATACTGGACGATCGACTCCTAATGAACAACACTTCACTGAGGAAAGAACCTGAATAGATAAATGGTACTTAGCTCAAGATTATATGGTGAAGGATTGTTGACATGAGATGACGTCTCAGTTCCTGTCGTCTCGCGTCGGAAGTCGTGATGACGTCACGGTCTTCTCTCAGGCTCACGATGCATGAAGAAGTCCAAGATTGATGACGTCACAGCCTCCGTCCTCGCATTACTTCCTCTTGCTCTACTCTTTGCGTCCTTGCTAGTGATCGCGCGATGTTTCCTTTGTGTTTCCTTTATGTGTTTTCTTCTTTCCGTTGATGTTCGATGCTGCTCTCGTCCTCGGTGTTGGATTCCGAAGATAAGTGGACAAACAGGTCACTCAAACGTCGATGTTGATGCTTGTATACTTCTCGATGAAGGACATATCTTCGTCTTCATAAAATGTTGCGTTGATTGAAGATCCCGTTTCCTCTGTTTAGTTTTTGATTTCGAAGGTGGAAGTTGGTTCTTGTAGATCTTCGGTCGGCTGACATGGGTCTTGTTACCTCTTATTCTTCGTCTGAAGCTGCCACCAGTCTTCGTCTCTCTTCGCTTTTGCGAAAGACTTTTTTGTTTCGTCCTATTACGGACTGTCATTCGTAAGTATTTCTGGGTCCTTTCATCTCCTATGTGATATCTTAGTAGAGTGGTTCTTCTTAAACTAAAGGAGGAGGATTCAAACAGATAAGTTGAAAAGATATAACAACTTTATTCTGTAACTCCATACTAAAGAGTGCAGTTCGGTCGGGAGACCGATATGTTTGAATGCTGGCACGGAACTGCCATTCTAAAGCATCACGTCGATAGCGGAACATTAGCTATCTCAGCGATTCATATAAAAACATACGTAGTCCGCCGGCTCGGAAGTTACAAGTTTCCGGCGTAGGTTAACAGGTCAACCGCTTCCCATGGAATTGTTGTGCAAAGTTATCAGTAATGCAAAATGAGACAATGTACAGATTTAAACCAGGCAACTGCAGACAGCGCATAGCGTAATCTAGATCTGCATTGGTCACGTAGGACCCTCCTAATGCCATGACCTCAGGTCATGGGTTTTTATTTACAGATACTGTAATATTAAAATGTATTTATTACATATACTATATATATATATATATATATATATATATATATATATATATATATATATATATATATATATATATATATATATATATATATATATAATATATATATATATATATATATACATCTACTATAGACACATGTACAGGTCTAAGAGCATATACATATTTAAATACTCGGTTGGGATAATTAAACAAGACTACAATTCCCCTAGAAATACTTAGGTATAAAAACAAATATATACGTTGCATATGCCTTAATATATGGACGTACTAACATACAAACACGAGTCCACACAACCTGGTATTGAATGATCATTGCACAGAGTTATTGGGTGCGGTTGTGGTCTCGTCATCTGGCAGAAATTCTCGACTCGCATTCACAGACATCTGCATCATCAG
>NC_061110.1:2509060-2532159 GCF_015104395.2 Macrobrachium nipponense | reverse complement strand
GAGAGTTCATATAATAAAAAGCTTTTATATTATTCACGATGTCGTGTATACATGATTTTGGAGTATTGCTCCAGGTTGGAAAATTTGGTAAGAAATGCATGAATGTGAGGATTGTAATATAATAAAACAGGCTATATATATATATATATATATATATATATATATATATATATATATATATATATATATAGTATATATATATATATATATATATATATATATATATATATATATATATATATTTCTTCAAAAGGAATACTGTATAACCATTATAGTTTGAATTTGACTGGCTATTCTAAACAGTTTTTTATTTCTCAAAACATTATATAGGGAAATGTTAAGTTAATATCAATAGTTTTTAAAATGGGTACAGCATTTTAGTAACTATATACTTTTATTTAGTTTTAAATATTATATTTTGAGAGATAAACTAATTAAGAATTGCCCGCTAATTTCAAACAATATTGTAGACAGCATTCCCTTTGGTAAACTGAATGTAATGAGATTTATATATATATAAATATATATATATATATATTATATATATATAATATATAATTATATTATATATATATATATAATATATATATAAAGAGAGAGAGAGACAGAGAGAGAGAGATAGATAGATGTATTTGCATATATATAATAAATAGATATATACATATATTATACACATTTATATATTTATAATTTATATATATATATATATATATATATATATATATATATATATATATATGTGTGTGTGTGTGTGTGTGTGTGTGTGTCTTTGTGTGTTTTGTGTGTGTGTATGCGTATCTTTATATATTTATATATATATATATATATATATATATATACTATATATATACAAATATATTTCCTAACCCAACAAACTCTTTATCTCAATAAGAAGTGCAAACAACGTTTGCATAGACCAGCAGCACATGTCCCTTTCCCACGCTTTTGCAATTCCATCAATTTATCTGTCAACCCCCCCACCCCCTCTCCCCCCAAGCCCACGCACCAGGGATCTGCCTCTATCCCCTATTGCACCATTAGCTCCTAGTACGCCCATTAGCTGCCAGTACGCCCATTCACGCCCATTTCCCAAAGGCCATCGCCATCAGTAAACCCTCTCTCCTCTCTCCAGCCTGCTCGCTCACTCGATTTCCCGTCCATGCCTGGTACTTCTTGATAAGGACCCGGATCATTCTTCAAGTCTTCACATATTTTGAGGGCAGGCATTCTCTCTCTCTCTCTCTCTCTCTCTTCTCTCACACACACACACACACACGCTGACACTTTCTTTGTTGCTCGTAGGCATACATTACTCTTACATACTTAAAGTCTCGGCAACCCTCTCTCTCTCTCTCTCTCTCTCTCTCTTGCTCTCTTCTCTCTCTCTCTCTCTCTCTCCCTCCGCTCTCTTCTCTCGCTCTCTCTCTCTCTCTCTCTCTCTCTCACGCTGACCTCTCTTTCTTGCTGCTCTTAGGCATCCATTACTCTTCAATTCAGACTTCTACTCTCTCTCTCTCTCTCTCTCTCTCTCTCTCTCTCTCTCTCTCTCTAGTGTGGATGAGTTTAAAAGAAAGCTAGATAAAGTCATTAGGGACACTGTGGATGAACATTAAAACCTTCTCTTAGAGATAAGTGAGCACACGATGTCTCCTCTTTGGATGGACTAGCAAGTCTTTGAGACATCCTAAACCTTGTAACTCCTTGTAAATCTCTCTCTCTCTCTCTCTCTCTCTCTCTCTCTCTCTCTCTCTCTATTCCATGCTTGCACGAGAAAGGAATGATTTAGTCATTATCTTCAAACTTCTTGTGTCTCAGCGAAGGTATAGATTGAATCTCTCTCTGGTTGTTATTCGACAGCTGAGAAACTCTGTCTAAAGGAGAGAGAGAGAGAGAGAGAGAGAGAGAGAAAGACAGACAGACAGAGAGAGGGGGAGGGAGCAGTTTCCCATAAAATTAAATACCACCAAATCATATATAATAAGTGAGGGCCATCGGTAAGTTCGTTTTCTCCCACGCGAAAGGAAACCAATCATCAGAATCTCTCTCTCTCTCTCTCTCTCTCTCTCTCTCTCTCTCTCTCTCTCTCTCTGCCTACATGACGAGCGTTCGGCAGAATCATGTTGACTCCAACGAACCTCCCCCCCCCCTTCCATTTTAGGCCTAGACGCCAACGGGACATCAGTTTCAAGCTGTTTACTTGGTTTCTCAACATCATCAACAACAACAACAGGCTTTCTTCACAACACAAGAGACATTCCTTGTGTTGATGCCTCTTTCACTTGGCCTGTTAATATGAGTGATGGTTTATCTTTAATATATATAATTATAATGTATATATATATATATATATATATTATATAATATAGATATATATACATATATATATACATATATAATTACATGATATTATTATAATATTATATATATATATATATATATATATATATATATAGTATATATATATGATGTATGTATAGATATATTATCTATATATATATAATATATTATATATTATATAAATATATATATTATGTATGTATGCATATTATATAAACATATGTTTTATATAGACTTATATTATAATAATTAATTAATAATTATATATTGATAACATGTGTGTGTGTGTGTGTGTGTGTGTGTTGTAGTGTATTATATATGTATATATATATATATATATATATATATATATATATATATATATATATATATATATCTATATATATATGTGTGTGTGTGTGTGTGCGTGTGTGTGTGTGTGTGTATGTGTGTATATATATATATAAATATATATATATATATATATATATATATATATATATATATATATATATATATATATATATATATATATATACTATATATATATATATATTGTCACCCATCTGCCAGATTGGAATCTTAATTTTGTATATAGCTCTAATTTTCATTTTTTGTGGAAATGTACAGTTCATTCCTGTACCTGTTTCTAAGATCCCTGGTTGTATCTTAAGTTATCCCGTTTTTAGAGTGCTTTTGTTTTCCCCGCCTTCTTTAAGTTTTCTTCGGACCACCTATTTCATGCATAGTTAGTCTCGCCTGGTCCTCTACTGTGATAAGTCTCCTATTGGAGTAGCTGTCTTCTTATTCTTTAGATTTTGTAATGTATTAATATTCTGTTATATAAATTTTGAGTGAACCTTTGTGAAACTGGTAACGTAACTTATATTTTAAATTTAGTTGATTAAGGTTTATTGATTTTGGTATTTGTGCGGTGCAGGATTGTTTGAGCGTTTCTTGTTTTATGCGGTAAGAGAGGGATTAACGTAATTATGTAAACTTTCATTATTTAATATTAAAGTGTTAATCTTTGTTCTGTTTTGAAATTAAACCTTTCTTATTTTATGTGACCTATGGAAGAACTTTATATTCTCTGAACCTTGGCCATAGAGCCGTCACATAAATTGGGGGCCTGTCCGGGATTTATAGCTTGTTTACCGTATTGAGGATTCATTCAGTTAGACAATTGTAGCCGCAAATAGTGTTCAATATTTTTAGTTTCACTCAAGATTTATTGTATACATTCTGAATACCTGTTATTAGGGTTAATGATATATATGTGCGCGTTGTGAAACCATTTTTCGTATTATTGTTTATAGACTGTTTGCTCTTTTGGGTAATGTTAACGCAGTAGTATATTTTTAATTTTCGCCCTCGCCGAGTCAACGACTCCTCGAGACTCACGAGAGCTATTCGGAAGCTCTTATCCATATTTTGTCCTTTTATAATTACAACTACGACTTGTGCAGTCATTTCCCCTGGGTTGGACGATACCAGGATCGCGTAGTTTAGACGATAGGTGAGGAATCGTTTAAACCTTTATTTACTTTTTTTTTATTTTTTTTCTCTGCGCCGACGTACAAAGTTTGTAAGTTGTCATTAAAGTTGTTTGGAGTAAATAACGCTTGTTTAGGACCAACTGGTTATTTCCTTAGTTCCTCCATATCAGCTTGAATTGGGAATGTAAAAATTGTTTTCACTCCCTCGTGTTCTTTATTACCTTTTGCTTTCGAATCGGGACTGTCCCTTTTCCTTGAAACCCTAAAATAACTTATTATTGTATATGCTTGTTGTTTAATTTTGTCGGGAAACTATAAACTCGCTAACATGATAATTTTGTATTGAGGTTTGTAATGCATTTACTTGAATGGCAGCAGGAACGTGTTAGTATATTATAATTGTAAAACAGGAATTCAATTGTTTACTAAAGGAATTTTTCTTTAACTTTAACCATGGCTCAATTTAACGTTCAGAAGTTGCTGCGGATCCACTTAGCTGAGTTAGCTAGTATCCAAAATGCTAAGAAAACTAGAGCTTCTCGAGTTAGCTAGTAATTTATCAATTGCAACTAGGAGTAGCATGCGGAAGAATTAAATTCGCAATCAGATTCTTGAGCATTATATGCGTGTGGGTAAACTAGGCAATGAAGCTAGACAGTATTTAACTCGTGAACCAGCAGTACTAGCCCATGAGCAGCAGTTAGAATATGAACGCATTTCCCTTGAACGCGAGAAACTTGCGGCACAGAAATTGGAATCAGAGACAATTTGCATTGTTGGAGAGACAAGCCAAAGAAAAAAGGTTAGAATCTGAGAGAGAAATGTCGAAACTTAAATTAGAATTAGAGATGGAGAAAGCTAGACTTCAGTTAGCTTCAGAGAGAGAGAGAAAGAAAAACTAGACTAAGAAGCGTCGTTAGCACTTAAATTTGAACAGGAAAAAGCAAAGCTTTCTAGAGAGAATAAGGAACATGAAATTTCGGTTTTGGAAGCTCAGGAGAAACCCTTTAATTTAGCAAAAAACTAAGTTGGTTCCCACATTCACAGATTATGACCCTGAAGATTATTTTAAGACTTTTGAAGAGACTGCCTTGCATTTGGATTGGCCACGCGATCAGTGGGTTTGGCTATTAAGGCCGAAATTAACTGGGAAAGCTGCGAAAGTTTGTAGACATCTCGAAAATACTACAGATTACCAGAATGTTAAACAAGCAATTTTGGATTTTTTTTTCAATATCTGTCGAGGGATATCGTCAGACCTTTCGTAACAAAACTAAGTTCACAACTCAAACCTATGTAGAATTCGCTTCAGAGAAATTAAGGGAGTTTAGGAAATGGGTAAAATCTGCTGCAGTAAGTACTTTTGCTGAATTAGAGAATTTGATTGTACTTGAAGAGTTTAAACGAAAGCTTCCTTTGAACATTATGATTTATTTAGAGGATAGGGAAGAAAAAGACTTGTTAAAGGCAGCTTCTCTAGCAGACACTTACTCTTTAATACATAAATTTGGCAACAGTAAGAGAACTGACCAGAATGTAAAACCATCTCCAGCTAAAAACTCTGAAACTCTGACTGATACGGCAAAAGCGTCTAATGTACGTTGTAGTTATTGTAAGAAAGACGGTCACACAATTAAAAACTGTCCAGATCCTAAATGTAAAACTTCCTTGCCTTTTCGGAACCCATTTAACCCTTTAACTTTAAAGGTAAAACAGATGGTCAGATTAAGCCTGTTTCCCATATCCATTCTGAAAAGCCTGTAAATCTATTTGATGTTACTTTTGATGGAACTGTAGCTTTGAACTCTGATGGGGATAAGTATAAAGTCAGGATACTTCGTGACACAGGTGCTTCGCAAAGTTTACTTTTGAGAAATGCTCTCCCAAATATTGAAGCTAACGTAACTAATGAACATGTTCTCGTGAAAGACCTTTCACAAATATCTAAAGTTCCCCTTGCTAATGTTCATCTTGATTGGTCCCCTATAAAGAAGGGTTATGTGCGTAGGCATGAGAGATATGAATTTCCAGTAAAAGGTGTAAACTTTATTATTGCTATGACCTTGCAGGACGTTTGGTAGTTCCCAATGTCATTGTAATGGAAAAACCTGTAGGTGAAAACCTTGAACCTGATCCCGATTGCTCTGTAAATCCTTCTTGTGTTGTCACTCGTAGCCAGAAATCTAGTTCGGATGAATCTAAAGTCACTTCTGTAAATTTCGAAGCACGAAATGTTATGAGTAGAGATAACCTTATTGAAGCTCAGAAGCACGATAACACTTTAAGTAAGCTTCATGACCAAGCGGTTTCTAGAAGTGAGATTAACAAATCCCCATGTTTTTACTTTGAATCTGATTTGTTAATGAGGTTTTACCGTCCCCCTAAGAGATCTAGTGAAGACACCTGGAGTGAAAGGGACAAATTGTGCTACCTCTTTCTGTTAGGAATTCTGTAATGGAAATAGCTCATGATGCCTATGGAGGACATTAAGGAATTCATAAGACCTATTGTAAGATTTTGAATAGTTTCTTTTGGCCCAATATGAAAAAGGATGTAGCAAAATTTGTTCGCACTTGTCATGTATGTCCAGATATCAGGAAAACCTAACCAGGTAATAACCCAAGGCCAACCTTACAACCGATCTTGGTCACCCTGATGAACCTTAGTAAGATAATTATAGATAACGTTGGTCCTTTACCAAAAACCAAGAAAGGTAATCAATACTTGCTCACTATAATATGTCCTACGACCCGATACCCTATTGCCATCCCTCTTCGTAACATTTCTGCTAAGAACATTGCTAAATCTTTACTTAAAGTTTTCACGAATTTCGGTATCCCAAAGGAAATACAAAGTGATCGAGGTTCAAATTTCACCAGTGACCTTTTTGCCCAGGTACTTAAAGAACTAAATATTAAACAAACTTTGTCTGCTGCCTATCACCCAGAGTCTCAGGGTGCCCTCGAGCGTTGGCACCAAACTTTCAAGAGTATGCTCAGGAAATTTTGTGTTGAAAGTCAACTTGAGTGGGATGAGGGCATTGATTTTCTTCTGTTTGCTATCAGGGAAGTTCCCCACGAGTCCCTTGGTTTTTCACCCTATGAGATGTTGTTTGGGAGGTCAGTTAGAGGCCCTCTTTCAGTAATTAAAGAGGAATGGTTGAACACTCCTGAGTCTAGCCAAACCATTCAACAATATATGAATAAACTTAAAAGCACATTAATGCAGGTTAGGAAAATTGCTGGGGAGAAATTAAGGGATCAACAGATCTTAATGAAGAGAAACTATGATAAAGCTTGTAAAGTCAGAAAATTTAAACCTAATGACCTTGTGTTAGCCTACCTTCCTGTCCCTGGTTCCCCTCTTAAAGCTAAGTTTTGTGGGCCCTATCCCATCATAAAAAATGTAAACAATAATACCTACATTATCAAAACTCCAGATCGTAGAAAACCCACTCAGATCATTCATGTTAATTTACTAAAGGCTTATCACTCTAGGGAAACTGGAAATGGTTCTAGTGAGACTGTTGTTAATCTTAATTTTAAGGTAGACCACAACCAGGAGATGAAAATTCATTGGAAGACCTTATTGCTTCCTCCATGCCACAAACCAATACAGAGGTTCTAAATAACCTGGATCTATTCTTGAGCCACCTCTCTCCTGGGCAGTCGCAAGACTTAAAGAATGTAATCTCTAGCCATTCAACACTCTTTAATGATTTTCCCAGGAAAAGTGATTTGCTGCTACATGACATCGGAAGCTGGTTCCTGGTACAAAACTCATTCGTCAGCAGTCCTATCGTGTGGGTCCTGAGAAGAACAAAATGAAGGAGGAAGTCTAATATCTTCTCCGGCATGGTCTAGGAAGACCGAGTAAATCACCATGGGCTTCACCTTGCATCCTAGTTCCAAAAGAGGATGGTAGCTACAGATTTTGTACAGACTATAGAAAGATTAACAATGTCACAATTAAATTTTCCTACCCTTTGCCACTCATTGATGATTTAATAGATTCAGTAGGACAAGCAAAGTTTGTAACGAAGATAGACCTCTTAAAGGGCTATTATCAGGTAGGATTAACTGAAAGAGCTAAGTTAATATCTGCTTTCATTACACCCTTTGGACTCTTTCAGTACGAGGTCATGCCTTTTGGCCTTACCAACGCCCCATCTACCTTTCAGCGCCTTGTAAACTTCATCATCCAAGATTTGGAAGGTGTTTATTGTTACCTTGATGATATAATAGTCACTGGACAGACTTGGGAAGAACATTTGAATAGGCTAGAGTGTTTGTTCCGTAGGTTAGAAGAGGCTGGATTAACCATAAATCTTAAATCTGTCTTCTGTAAAGCTACTGTTACCTACTTGGGCCACATTGTTGGAGATGGTAATGTTCGACCAAAAACTGCCAATGTAGAAGCTGTTCTAGAGTACCCTGTTCCGACCACCAGAAAGTCCTTACAAAGATTCTTAGGGTTAGCCTCATACTACAGGAGATTCTGTAAGAACTTTTCTTCAGTTGCTGCCCCTTTAACATCCCTAACCAGTCCCAAAGTGAAATTCATTTGGACTGAAGAATGTCAAGCCTCTTTTGAAGCCTTAAAGCTGTTTTTGATAAACAACCCTGTTCTTAAATCCCCAGATTTTAACAAGCCTTTTATCCTTCAAATAGATGCTAGTGATGCAGGAGCTGGAGGGGTGCTACTCCAAGAGTCAGACGGTATACTTCACCCCGTCAGCTACACCTCCACTAAGTTCAAGCATCACCAAAAGTCCTACAGCACCATTGAGAAGGAAGCACTTAGTTTGGTACTCGCCCTGCAAAAATATGAATGCTACTTACTAGGTGCTGCTGAGGTACTAGTCTTCACCGACCATAACCCCTTGACCTTCCTCGACAAGATGAAGTCCCACAACCAACGTCTACTACGCTGGTCCATCTATCTGCAGAAGTTCCCTCTGCAGATCCGCCACATCAGAGGAACAGAGAACATCATGGCAGATGCCTTATCGCGACTGCCTCCTTAACATGATACCTCCTTAACCAGCCTACAGTATCGTCCTTCTTCGCCTTATTGGCCTCTTTTTCTACGAGCCACTCTGTTGGGCTCGTCCTCTAAGGGGGAGGTGTCACCCATCCGCCAGATTGGCATCTCAATTTTGTAAATAACTCTTCATTTTCATTTTTTTGTGGAAATGTACAGTTCATTCCTGTACCTGTTTTTAAGATCCCTAGTTATATTTTTAGTTATCCCGTTTTCAAAGTGCTTTTGGTTTTCCCCGCCTTTTAGTTTTCTTCAGACCACCTATTTCCTGCATAGTTAGTCTCACCTGGTCCTCTACTGTGATAAGTGTCCTATTGGAGTAGCTGTCTTCTTATTTTTCAGTTTTTGTAATGTATTAATGTTCTGTTATATAAATTTTGAGTGAACCTTTGTGAAACTGGTAACGTAACTTATATTTTAAATTTAGTTGATTAAAGTTTATTGATTTTGGTATTTGTACTGTTATAATTTCAGAAAGTCTGCTGCTATTAATTTTTGCTGGCCATTTTATTTCTGAGAGGAGAGAGAGAGAGAGACCTAGCATCTGTGCAATGAGTCGTTTTCACATCAATTTATTTTCTTAAAAAAAAAAAAAAGTAGTTATATAAATTACAACCGTCATGGTTCATTCCCCATTTGGACAACCATTACTCGTGTGAAAGGTTATATTTCTCTAATAATAACTATAACGCAAAACTCGTCCAATTTTCGTCCTGGCCGAATTTTCTGATGGCCATAGAGGGAGAAGAAGCACCAGGCCCTTCCTGGACGAGATAAATTGGGAATTTCCCCTTTCGGGAGGTATATCCGCCCAGGAATTGATTCTTCTTCCTGTGGGAGAAAAAAAAAAGTGAATGGTTGGAGACAAAAAATTATGGGAGTACCTTTCCTTCGTAGAACTCTTATAATGATCGAAATAAAACGAGTGAAAAATGCGCCGAAGAATCGAGTTTTCTGTGCAGCGTGTAATCAAGGCCACCGAAAATATATCTCGCTTTTGGTGGTCTCGTTATAATGCCTGTATGAGCCGCGGCACATCAAACTTTCACCGCGGCCCGGTGGTGGCCTGTTCTATATCGCTGCCAGATGCATGATTATGGGTAACTTTAACCCTGGATAAAATATAAACTACTGAGGCTAGAGGGTTGCAATTTGGTAGTTTTGATGATTGGAGGGTGGATGATCAACATACCAATTTGCAGCCCTTTAGCATCAGTAGTTTTTTTTAGATCTGAGGGCGGACAGACAATGCGGATGAACAGACAAATATTCATCTTAATAGTTTTCTTTTACAGATAACACAATTTTTTTTTTTTGCTTTGGAGGTAAGACATGAATTTGAAATATACAAATTAGAGAGTCTATAATTGAAGAAAGATCACGTTGATACCGTAAACATAAACAGTGATATTTGACTGCGATTAAGTTTTCAGAAATAGGAGACTGTGAATATAATTTGATTACTAATTTTGCTTAGATAGCTTCTTTTACTAACAAAACACTAATAATGATCGTTGTTTGCCCTGCTGGGATAGATTACGTTAATACAAGTGTATTGTGTTAATTCATTGCAAGGATGCTAAACTAACTTTGAATTGCAATTAATTATTACCTTTCTCAATCACAAAAACCAAGAAGAATTTGAAGTCTTGTTTTCATGGAAGTATCTTTTTCCGAGAACAATCTTCGTTACAGATCTAAAACTGCCAAACAAGTTTCTTTACGAGTTTTTCTTTTTTCAAAGCAAACAAACAAAATTATCTCTGTCATCAAACAGACAGACTTTAACTTAATAGCAATCTCGTTTTCCTTTCCAGGAACGCTGGAGTTTGCTAGGAAGGAACGGGATAATATTATGTGACCTTTGCCAATATTTCTTCATTGCATTCAAAAGAATTCAGATCATGACCTCTGGGACAACGTCTTCAACTCTCTCTCTCTCTATCTCGCACACACACACAAGAAGCACTGCTATCCTTTCTTCTCTTAGTAAGTACCTCAATTTATCGAGCCAATTCCCACATTGAAAACAACGAATAAACTCATACTTGGTTAAAAATCACAATAATAAGGTCATTAATAAAAACTATTAACTCATTTCCGAGTTGATAGTATACTAAGACAAAAACTGTATAAATACGTACACCCAAAATCTCCCATTGCCATTGGTTGATCCATTTCCATCTACAGCCAGTATTTTCTTAGAGCTGTTCATGGTGCAAATAGAGTTTTGGCCTTATCGTCGTAAACAGTTCCTCACCATTTGCATCACCTATGCATCACTATTAGTTGTAAGTTTTAAGCTTTCCATAACAACCCTGTTCCCTTTCACAACCGCTACCATACTGTCCGCCTTCGGGTATAAGGTGGAATATACGAGTCAGTCTGAACAACACAACAACCAGTTTGGATATTCGGTTCTAGATGACCGATGCTTCCCAACTTTTACTTTTAAGTCCTAAAGAACAACTTGCCCTTCACATTCTCCACACACTTTCCAGTACAGATTCACGTTCCCCACCCCATCAACCCACCCAACACCCGCCCCCCCCCCCCCAAAAAAAAAAAAGGAAAAAAAAACCTGTCTGTTCTTTTCAATTTCCGGTAAAATCTTCAAAGTAAAGCTTCAGCGATTGTTTTGCAGCTCATACTACTCCTAAGGTAACTCTATACTATTCGTGTGTACCGTGAGCCTGCACTATTTCCGCACAATGGGGTAAAATAACATTTTCTTTATGAAATAAATTGGTTATGATACCACACACACACACCACACACACACACACACAGACACACATTATATTATATATATACATATATATATATATATATATATATATATATATATATATATAATATAATATATATATAAAAAACAAAATGTATACTTAAAACGAGATACATTGAGTACTTCATATTCACTCAAAAAAAAAAAAACATCGAGTACATCAACAACAAACCACTAGAATAAACAGAGGAAAGGAAAACAACGAATAAAACTATATTTTTCCTTCTTTTCCGTTTGGAGTTAGAATACCCGCATCTTTCTTGCCAGAACCAATATTTCCATCTGCTCCGATTTTTATGCATCGCCTCTCTCTCTCTCTCTCTCTCTCTCTCTCTCTCTCTCTCTCTCTCTCTCGCAAGAATTTTGCAACTGTCTCGTCTGTCTGGAAATCCCTAAGATTTTATGCTTTGTGGATGCTTTCGAAGTTTAGGAATATAAATTCAAAAATTCATAAATTTATCTCGTAAGCAAATGTATCAGAATGTAACTCAATGTAACTTTTTTCTTTTTAAAGTTTGACTCTTTCGTCAGTCCAGGAAATCCCAAGGTTTTTATGATTCGTGGAGGTTTTCGAAGATTAAGTATATAAAATTATAAATCACAAATTTATTTTAAGCAAATGTATCAGAATGTTAACTCAATGTAAATATATATATATATATATTATATATTATAAATATATATATAGTATATATATATATAATTTAATATATATATATATATATATATTTAAAGTTACATATATTGTCTATTTGACCCTTTCGTCTGTCCCTGGAAATCCTCAAGATTGAATGATTCGTGGAAAGTTTTCGAAGTTGACGTATATAGATTATAAATTCATAAATGTTTCTTCCAAGTAAATGTATCAGAATGTAACTCAATATAAAAATTAAAAGAAATAAACCTTACATACATTTTTATTTGAACATAAATTTGTATATTTTTGCAACAAGGGGAACAAGAGAGAGAGAGAGAGAGAGAGAGAGAGAGAGAGAGAGAGAGATTGTATCTCCCATTAATAATCATCATCCAGACAAGAATACAGTCGAAAGAAACTTGACCCTTAAATTGTGGTAGAGAAATCAGATGAGAGAGAGAGAGAGAGAGAGAGAGAGGAGAGAGAGAGAGAGAGAGAAACGTAATAAGCAATCACTCGAACAAGCATAGTCAAAGGAAATGTGATCCCTAAGATAAACTAAAACAGTAAACGAAAAAAAAAACGTTTCAGTGGAGAATAAAACGTAGAGGGAAACTCAGAAAGAAACGTTCGTGGTGAGTTGATGATGAGGTAGATGTACTGGGGACCTTATATGTGATGTAAGGGAAAACACTTCAACTTGATTGGGTCATGTCGGATGGGATGTGAGAGCCTCTATCTATCGAACGAGGAATTCGGAAGACATAAGAATTATGGTCATGACTCCTACTTGGATAAAAAAAAAAAAAAAGAATGTTTATATTTAATATATATATATATATAATTATATATATATATATTATATAAGCATATATATATATATATGTATATAATTATAATATATATATAATGTGTATCCGTGTGTGTGTGTACTAAGTGGATGATCAAAAATGAGAAAACCAGTGTTATCAGTTTATTAATTTCTTTCGAATGATCAAACGTATTGATCACTAAAAAGGAGTTTAACATTCTCTTTCCTAGATAAATCCGTTCATAGAAATCTCTCTCTCTCTCTCTCTCTCTCTCTCTCTCTCTCTCTCTCTCTCTGAAAAACAAGTAGGAAAAAATTATAATTCTGGACACGGCAGACAAAAGACTGCATTTTTCATGGCGGAAAAAATAAAATTTGAGCAATGGAAATATATATAAATCAAACACTCTCAATTTATTTTATGAAAAAAAGATGTTTTATCAAAATAATTCCCCTAAATCAACATAAATATTAAGAAGATCTATCACATAATGAACAGTTTACCAACATCTAATTTTTATAATATGATAACGATTCATCTTAAAGAAATACTTCTAAGAATATCATTATATACGTAAAGCTTGAGGTGTAGGGAAGCTCTGGGGAATTTGTTACGAGATGCTTGGGGATGAGGATGTGAGGGGAAGTGGTTGAGTGGGAGGAGGGGAGAGCCAACCCTACCCAACCCCCCACCCCCTACCCTTCCCATTCCTCTCCCCTCCTTCAGGAAATTGAATCAGTGAATGTTGTTTGTGCGTGCGCTTGTCCAGGTACGTGAAAGGAAAGCGTAGGTAATGGATGAGAATGAAGAAAATGATTCTTTATTTATGTTTGATTGATATTTATTTTTGCAGTTAAGATATGTTTTTACATGAAGCGATTTTTCCTCTGTGCGCTGGTTCGAATCCAGGAGAGGACGAAATTATCATCAACTAAAAAGTTCCCCTCGGTTATCATATTTGAAATATATTAATTCTGAGGTAGAGGCGGAATTGGGTATTAAAGGACATTTGTAGGTTAATGCATATGCATAGAATGCGCATCCATGCACACACACGCACACACAAAACATTATACATATGTGTGTATGTGTGCTAAGATCGTCTCATTTCCGTATTTTTGAATATTTTTTTTTTTTCATTCTATAATGTCACTAATTGAAAAAGTTCTTAAATTTAAAACTAAGTTTTTGAACTATTCGGAAAAAGCTGATATTTATCTGTAATGTAATTTATCACCATCAACAACAACAATAACAACAAAAAGTCATCAGTAGGTTAATTAGCATTAAGCTCATTTTATATGATTTAATTATGATAAAAAAAATCATATAAAGCAATCACGTACAACCTCCCCAGGGAGCCGAGCGTTTGATAGCTACTTCAGGAGTTAGAAACTCTCATTCCTTTCAATAAACTAATTTTTGTAACCCAACTCCCTATTTTTCTTTTCGTGTACTTCTCCTTCACTTTCCTTTCCTCTCCTATCTGTCTGTCTGTCTGTCTGTCAGTCTGGAGGCAAAATGAAAAATAATTGCAGAGATAAAAAATGTGAGACCATAATTTTTATTTCGCGATGTGGATATTACGTTACTGCCTTACTTGACTTTTTTTTTTTTTTTTTTTTTTTTTTTTTTGGCGAACATTTTCCCCCGAAAGTTTCTACCACAAAAACGGGCGAGTCAACAGCAGCCACGATATATATAGTATATATCCTTCTCCTTCCAAGTTGCCTGATCCACGAAGAAGAAAGGTGTCTCGCCGCTGGATTATACCAACTGTTGGTTAGTTCTGTCTGTGATTCGAAAGTGCTAGTTCAGGGAATTCGAGACTCGTACCGTTGCCCCAGAGACTCTTCTTCCAGGATTTGAAATTATACAGTGTGTCAATAAAATCCCAGTACCATTACAAGTATTTATTGCACAGAATGGTACTGGGACTTTATGGACAAACTGCATTTGCATTTGCATGTATTTTTTCATGGTCGACAAGCACAAAAAAACCTATATATCCTAAACCTTCACTATATATGATTTGCAACCTTGAGGAAAACTCATATAACACAAATATATATATATATGTGTGTGTGTATGTAAGTTTTATATATATATATATAAAGTATACCTTAATATTATATTATATATATTATAGGTAATATATATTAATATTATATATATTAATATATATATATATATATAGATAATATCTATATATATATATAGAGATATATCATTAATATATATATATATATACATAAGTATATATGATATATCTATGTTATATATATCTTCCTTATAGAATATAAATATATAGATAGATATATATTTTATACATATAGTATATATATATATATATATATATATATATAGTATATAATCACATATATTATATAGATAGATAATCGATTTATATCTAATAATATATAGTAGTTATATATGATACTTATATATCTATATATAATATATATTATATATATATATATATATATATATCTATATATATTAATATATATAGAATATATATATAGTATTTATATCTTATATATATATACTAAGAAATAATATCTATAGATATTAGATATTATTATATAAGTATCCTATAGATATATATATAGATATATATATATCATATAGATTATATATATATATATTACATATATAATCTATATAGATATTAGAATATATATATAATATAATTATATTATATCTTATAATATCTAAATTTGTATAATTATTTATATATATATAATATAATTTATTATCATCTATATATCTATCTATTATATATTAATACTATACATATCTTAATATATATTTCCTCTATATATTAATTATATTATAGATTAAATTTATTTTTTTTATTATATATATATATAGATATATATAATCTATATATACGATAATCGATATAATATATATATAATATCTATATATATATTATATTCTAATATTTATATATATATATATATATATATATATATATATCCATATATGATATATATATATATATCATATATATCATTATAGATCTATATATTAAATAGATATATATATAAGATATATATATATATTATAGAGAGATATATTATAGAGATATAATAGATAATATATATTAGATATATATATATATTATATAGAGATAATATGGATATTTATCTAGATATATATATAAGATGCCATATATATAGAATTATAATAGATATATAAAGATTTATATATAGATAGAGATATATATATAATAGATATATAGATATATTATATTAATATATATATATATATATTATATAGATATATATAGATATATATATCTATATTTATATATATTAATAATATACATATATATACAATATACATATATATATATATAGATATTATATATAATTATATAGAGATTATATTAAATATCTATATATCTATATATATTCTATATATATATATCTATATATCTATCTATAATAATATTATATATTATTATATAATTAATTATTATAGATATATATTAATATATATATATACATATTTTTTTTTTTACATATATTATATAATATAATAAGAATTATATATATAGGATAGTTATCTATATATATATATATATTATATATATATATATGTGTGTGTGTGTGTGTGTGTGTGTGTCAGTATATCAGCATGCCTATGTCTCAAACTGGTTTCACTGCCTAGGATACTTGAACGTATATCATGGTGGCTTCAACAATAACTTGATATATTACACGTAGGCGACTTCTTAACAGAGTTAGCAGAGCATGTACCGCAACTTCGTCTCTCTGTTAATATCTGCGACGAGATTTAGTTAGAAACAAGGGAAGGAGGTGTGATACAAAGGCAGAGAGAGAGAGAGAGAGAGAGAGAGAGAGAGAGAGAGAGAGAGAGAGTCTGATGATAACGAAAAGGGGATGGGAGAAAACCGGAAAATAATAAGCATGAAATATTAAATAATTCAGGTAAATGGATAGAATGGAGAGAGAGAGAGAGAGAGAGAGAGAGAGAGAGAGAGAGAGAGAGAGAGATGCTTGCAAAAACTGACTCTATTTGTGTATTTCCTATTTTCCTTCTGCAACTTCTTTCAGATGAACGCCACATTCTTTGAAAGCATGAATTTTAAGACATTGACTCAGTGGGCTTGTTGCATAAGGGAAGTGTTAATCTTCTTGGTAATAATAATAATAATAATAATAATAATAATAAAATAATAATAATAAGTATCTTTTCTGTCGAAAACAGACTAGACTATCCGCGATGCTCATAAGGTGAGTTTACACTAGTCACCCGAAGCTGCATGCGTAAGACTCATCACTAACTCCTCCCAAATTCTTGTTAGCCCCGCTGCTCGACTGCTCATCAAGAGTCAAACGCCGCACCACTGTCACCCTCATGAGCCGTCCAGTAGGCGGGGCTAAAATGATTTTGGGAGGAGTTGGTGACGAGTCGTACGCATGCAGCGTGGGATGAAGCCTAGTGTAAACTCACCTTTAAATAAACAAGGTTTAGCTAAAGTCTCTCGGAGCAGAAAACGCTGATGGTACCTCGCTTGGAAAACTACATTATCTACTTTCCGAAAACGCCATCACCAGGCTTTTCAGAAAACGGACCTAGCAAAAGGAGGGGAGGGACGAGGGGGTGTCCTCCAGTCCCATACGGGATATGGACTTTGACAGGTAAGTGAAAGGGTCTCTTGTACACGTCAAGAAGAATGTCTTTTTAGTTAGTTCTGACAGCGACTGGTAAAAGGCTTTCAACTTTCGGTACCTGAAGTGGAATACAGTTAGAAGTCTATCAATGGGCATTGGACTAGACTGTCGCGTCGATGGTAAACTTTTGAGGATCAGATATAATTCTTCTAACGAATTTATTTAGATAATAAAAGCTGACTTCTTGAGCTCAAAGGATAGCCATAACTGTCTGGATAACAGAGCTTAACCTTAGTGATACTTTCTAATCTATCGTAAAATCGCATTTTTCATTTGTTATTTTGCTACCATTTGAAAAATAACCACAGACAAGTTTCACCTTAGTGTGTCACGAAAACCGTATTAAACTCTGAACGTTGCAAATGCATGTATAATAGCTAGAGTTTCTATAACGTTGGAAATGTATAATAGCCAGTTTAGAGAAAAAATTAAGTTGGTTTTCGTGTATCATCTAGCGCAAGTTATCGCATGGTGTCCCAACAGTTGCATATAGACTTTATATAAGACCCTGGAAGCAGGAAAAAAAAAAAAACTAAAAAAAAATATATATATATATATATATATATATATAGATATATATATATATAATATATATATATATATATATATAATATAAGTACTTCAGTCACAGCAAGAACTCGATCCCACACCCACGAGAATCAAGCTACCATCTCTCAGCCACCGAGGGTGAATCTAGGTTTAATAAAACGAACATTAACTATTAATGGGCCAACAATTTCCTTCCTTTTTTTTCGGGGGAAAATTCAAAGCTGTTGACCCGAATGGCAGTACAGGAGAGCTATCAGGCCAATCAGGTAACCAAATTAAAAGTTTGGTTTAGAGTTAACAGGATGTGAATTTAGTTTGGTTCTCAATGAAAATAATAATAATAATAATAATAATAATAATAATAATAATAATAATAATAATAATAATAATAATAATATTAGTGTATTTAAGAAGCAGTCCCTCTCTCAATCATACTTTATAAAAAGTAATGGCTACTTCAGCAGCGTTACACTTGTAGAGATTCTTCTCTATTTCGCAATAGCGCTTTTTTCCGTGCTACTTAAACAGGCTAGTAGAGCACCTATAGAGGTCATGGTCAAATACAGGGTCAACAAAATAGGTTGTTATATATTTTGAATTTTACAGATAAACTATGATACCATAGTCATCAAGTCATCAACGATTTCTCTCTCATCTCTCTCTCTCTCTCTCTCTCTCTCTCTCTCTCTCTTTCTTAAAGCGAGCTTTCGTCTGGAGACTGCCAGGACATCCTCGGGCTGGGAAGCTGAAGGTGGACTGATCTTGAGGGTCTGCCCATGCTGATCTCCTATTGGCTGGTGGCGGTAAGTCATCGTTTTCATTGGTGGCTTGAGCCAGGTCTCAGCCACTTTCTCCGAGCCGATGTTTGCGATGCTGCAGGTCCTGCAGCCGTCTAGACCTCCTGGGCAGCTCGGTAATAACTTTGATGACTATGGTATCTAGTTTATCTGTAAAATTTAAATATACACCTATTTTGACACTGTATTTGATCATGACCTCTATAAGTGCTCTACTAGCTTGTTTAAGTAGCACGGAAAAAGCCGCTATTTCGTAAAATAGGAGAAGGAAGAATCTCTACAAGTGTAACGCTGCTGAAGTAGCCATTACTTTTTATAAAGTATGCTGGAGAGAGGGTCTGCTTCCTAGGTATATTATTATTATTATTATTATTACTATTACTGTTATTATTATTATTATTATTATTATTATTATTATTATTATTATTATTATTATTATTATTATTATTATTGTTGTCTGTTGAATAGAATGGCAGAAATCCAAGGTCCTTTAAATGTACTAGGAGTATATTTAAAGGACCTTGACAGAATCAACAGATTTGTTTAAAATTTGTCCAAAATATAAACTATTATTATCATCATTATTTTATTATTATTATTATTATTATTATTATTATTATTATATTATTATTATTATTATTATTATTATTGGGCCTATCATTATTATTAATTATAATAATAACAGATTTCCCAAAAGCTCCTCCTTAGAATTTTAATTTTTAATTACTTGTACTCAAAAATAACTGTGGATTTGTTTCTCCAATAATAATAATAATAATAATAATAATAATAATAATAATAATAATAATAATAATAATCAATGATGATGATGATGATGATGATGATGATGATGATGATGATGATGATAACTCCCTCGTAAAATATAGTTGTAATGACAATATATTTAAAAATAAAAAAAGTTAAAGTTAAAAAAAAAAAACTTTTTCTCTCCTTCAACAAATATAGTATGAAGCAAGAACAAATGAACGAACTCTTATTTTCCTGCCAAACAGGAATCTATATTTCATTCGAGTTTCAGTACTAGCATCGCATCTGCACAAATCTATATCGAATTCCAGTTCAATAATAGCAACGTATCTTTATAAATCTTTATTGAATTCCAGTTCAATAATAGCAACGTATCTTTAAAAATCTTTATTGAATTCCAGTTCAATAATAGCAACGTATCTTTATAAATCTTTATTGAATTCCAGTTCAATAATAGCAACGTATCTTTATAAATCTTTATTGAATTCCAGTTCAATAATAGCAACGTATCTTTAAAAATCTTTATTGAATTCCAGTTCAATAATACCAACGTATTTTTAAAATCTTTATTGAATTCCAGTTCAATAATAGCAACGTATCTTTATAAATCTTTATTGAATTCCAGTTCAAAACCGCGGGCGCATCTTTAGCAAACAATGAACGAACGTAATACCATTTTAACCATTGCTATGAAGTGGACAATAAAGGATATATATAGTTCTCCTATTGTGGCAGTAGTCTAACGAGTAGTTCTTGTGAATTTAAAATCAATTATAGCTAGCTTCTCGATTTAGTACTACTGAATAGCGTAACGCTGAGTTCCTAACATGACTGATGTCTACACAGCATCACGGCACCCATTTGTGTCTATTTCAAAATACCCTTTGACGATTATCTACTCGCCCCAATATATTTCCACTTAATGAACTAAGCCACTATCTAATTTCAGCTCTTCCCCAACGGATGTTAGCCTGGTTTGGTCTCATAATTAAAAAATGCGTCACGTAAAACAATTATTAGTTTTCAACAGACCTTTTCATCACTAAGTACGTAGGGAGGCTATTATCCTAATGTAAACATGATCACCTATCACAGAGCATTTTCTCTTACCTTTATTTTGTCTACGTATTTTGAGCCAGTCTCAAGGAATACAGCTTTCCTTCCAAACCACTGATATAACTGTACTGTATAGCAAAATGGTGCTTTATATTCGTACAAAGTATAACTAGAATAAAAAAAATGGCAACGCAATAAAACCTATTTTTCAACAGCAAAAGGACTAGCAGTACCCAGCAACACCACTCGCTTATCCGTAGTGGTGCCTGACATTAACTTTATTCACAAGAAACTTCCGAAACAACTTCGACGTAAATAGCTTTGCCGTGACAGCAGGAAGGCCAAATCCACTACTTTTGGTGAGATATAATGATACTAACGGCACTGTTATAAACACTTCCTATTTACGATATTTGCTCAAACAATAAGTAACAGATTTTTTTTTCCGCTATTACAGAATAATAGGCGTTACTGTGTATGACAAAAATAATTAGCATATAACATATATGATATATATATATATATTATATATATATATATATATAATATATTATATATTATATATTATATATATATATATATATCTACTCATTTGCTTGGTATAAACAGGACACAGATATGAAGAAAGTAAACTAACGTTTATGAGCAAAACTAAGAAAAGAAAAATAAAAGAAACTACATGTTACATAATCAAGAGGAAAATCATTTTCACCAAATAAATTATAGTTATCAAAGTCCATAAACTAACAAAATGAGTGGATTTACTCAGTTTTGACGCCATATTCAGCTATTTGAGGTCTCGTTTTGACAGGAAAGCAATGATTTGCATAATATGTTTATTCATAATCATCATACTGAGTTAATCATGGTCATTAACAGCTAATAGGCTCCCGAGGTTTGGTAATAATAGTACTCGCAAATACTCTTTTTGTATCAAACATTCATGAACTGAATTTACTTCCCTTAGTTGAGTTTAATGTTTATCTAATTCAATTATACCCAAAATATAAATGTGCGAATGTTTACCTATTCGTTTAATTCATTTATGTGTAAAATAGAAATGTGCTAATGACATTTATGTGCTACAAAATGGGAAAGAGAATTTGATAATCCGTTGGTATAAATACTATGTGATCTTCGGAACGGGAGGGTTATATTTGCGCTTCAAAGTTGACTTGGAGTTATGTGGATGGACAATAACTTCCCGTTCCCTTTCCCTACACTCCCTCCATCCTCAACCTCCCCCCCCCCCACCCCCGTCCCCTGCCCAGCCTCCTCCCTTCCCCCATTCCCAATCCCCTGATGATGCAGATGTCTGTGAATGCAGTCGAGAATTTCTGCCAGATGACGAGACCACAACCGCACCCAATAACTCTGTGCAATGATCATTCAATACCAGGTTGTGTGGACTCGTGTTTGTATGTTAGTACGTCCATATATTAAGGCATATGCAACATATATATTTGTTTTTATACCTAAGTATTTCTAGGGGAACTGTAGTCTTGTTTAATTATCCCAACCGAGTATTTAAATATGTATATGCTCTTAGACCTGTACATGTGTCTATGTTAGATGTGTGTTTGTATATATATATATATATATATATATATATATATATATATATATATAGATATATATATACATACTATATATATATATATATATATATATATATATATATATATATATATATATATATATAGGTAAATACTTTATACATGCATATTTTTATGTTTCAGTCGCTGTTTGTGCATGCCTTTTTATTTGTTGCATTTTAGCATTTGGTTATTTTTTTTCTGGGAATAGATATAAAAAAAATATCATTATTGATTATTATCGTAAGATTTTTACACTTACACCTACTATAGTAGATTCACACCACCCGTGCATATGATGACTAGGCCAGTCCCTTACGACGCTCCTGATTGGCTGTTGATAAGCCACTCACAGGGCTGGAAACTCTCAGTCTCTCGAGAGAGTTCACATAGGCAGGATCTATGTTCCTCCTCTCCCGAGGGATACTTTTGAAGACGTATCCCTCTGGAGAAGTGGAACATAGATCCTACCCATGTGAACTCTCGAGAGAGACTGAGAGTGTCCAGCCGTGTGATTGGCTTATCAACAGCCA
>NC_061110.1:2484060-2494060 GCF_015104395.2 Macrobrachium nipponense | reverse complement strand
CAACTCAACACAGTGGAAGCCACTTACAGCCGGTAGATCGTCGCGGAGAGAATTGTCTACATAAAGGGAGAGGAGATGATGATTCTCTCCTCATCGTTTCCCTGAGGACCCAAACACGATTCCGATCTCATTACCGAGACTTCGGCTCCTAATGTACTTCGAGGTGTCCTCGGGAGAAGTGGCGGAGGAATACACAGGTTATGAGAAGCCACCAACACCAACACCAGCGTCTGTTTCGACCTTTGGCAAGGGAACTGGTCGTGTTGCGATAATTTGTCTTTATAATTGTTTATAAAAGCGCGAGATCTGCATTGAAGGATAGAGATAGAGAGAGAGAGAGAGAGAGAGAGAGAGAGAGAACACATCTTGTGAATGTCTTCTGCATAGTTTCAACTAGGTGGAATGTGTGTGCAATATATTTTGACATGAAAGTGATGAGCCTGGCTTGCTCTCTCTCTCTCTCTTTCTCTCTCTCGCTCTCGGGATAATATCGATTCTGACGTAAAATTGTTCAATAAAGTTTGTTTTCTCTCTCTCTCTCTCTCTCTCTCTCTCTCTCTCTCTCTCTCTCTCTCTCGGCAATATATTATTCTGACGTAAAATTTTTCATTAATTTTGTTTTCTCTCTCTCTCTCTCTCTCTCTCTCGTCTCTCTCTCTCTCATCTCTCTCTCTCTCTCTCATATAGATTTATGACGGTAAAATTGTTCATTAAACGTTTGTTCTCTCTCTCTCTCTCTCTCTCTCTCTCTCTCTCTCGATAATATTTCTGACGTAAAATTGTTCATTAAAGTTTGTTTTCTCTCTCTTTTCTCTCTCTCTCTCTCTCTCTCTCTCTCTCTCTCTCTCTCTCTCTTCCTCTCTCGTCTCTCTCTCTCTTTAATATAGATTCTGACGTAAAATTGTTCACTAAAGTTTGTTCTCTCTCTCTCTCTCTCTCTCTCTCTCTCTCTCTCTCTCTCTCTCTCTCGATAATATAGATTCTGACGTAAAATTTTTCACTAAAGTTTGTTGTCTCTCTCTCTCTCTCTCTCTCTCTCTCTCTCTCTCTCTCTCTCTCTCTCTCTCTCTCTCTTTTCATCGAAGTTAGATGCGTAAAATATGTATATTTGGACGTGTCACAAATGAGTCAAGTTTACTCTCTCTCTCTCTCTCTCTCTCTCTCTCTCTCTCTCTCTCTCTCGGAAACCAATTAGAAATTTTGGGGAACGAATAAACGAAGAAACTTTTACTTTCCACACGAGAGATTCCACCACGGCAACACCATTTCTTTTTCTCTAAAAAGAAGAGTATAAGTCCGTTTTCCTGCTCTCTCCTCTCTCTCTCTCTCTCTCTCTCTCTCTCTCTCTCTCTCTCTCTCTCTCTCTCTCTCTCTCTCATGGAGATTTAGCTTCCGGAGTTACAAACGGAAAGTTGATAAACGTCTTCAAATTATGAGTAATGACTATATTATTCATCCTTTCTGCAATATTTTTACATTTTTACTTTTTGCATACTAAGAGACCAGAGCTGAATTTTGAAACATTTTCTGGGTATTGAGTGGAAACGCTCTATTCATCTATTTTTTGTTTGCATTTATTTATTTTTTTTTTCTTAACATTACGTACGTACTTAATTAAAAGTGAAACAGCTGGATGAAGGACTTGTTTTATTTTTTATTTTTTAGATTTTTATTAGGTGACTAGTCGAAGAGACGTTTAATTATTAAAAAAAACATTGTTATATTTTTTTATAACCAAGTAAGATTATATATATAGTTCAATTAACAACATTTTATGAGCACTGATTTGCTAGTAAACGAAAACAAATTACTAAAATATTATTACTATATATATATAATATATATATATATATATATATATATATATATATATATATATTATATATATATATATATATAGTATATATATTATATACTAACCTACCCATTTTCCCGCCCAGTAAGATGCCATTTGCAGCTCAAGAAACAGCATTTTTACTAACACAATGAGATCTCTCTAGTAAATACGACCAACCTATCCGTATACCTATCGTTAACCCGAATGCTGTAAATATTCCCGAGTGCTGATTTCTTCTGTATTTTATACTCTCTATTTATCTGTGGGGGTCAGGCAAAGCGGGCGGCTGGGGTGGGCGGAGGGGTGGCGGGGGGAGGGGTGGGTTTTTTCCCTTGCATAAACTACATTATTCGGACATAACATAACATTTTTGGTGTTAATGGAAGCCGTACGTCATTGTGTCGGCCCTGTTCTCTCGACCGTGGGGCCGTGCCTCCCCCCCCTGCCCCCCACCTCTCACCCCCCCCCTTCCCCCCAACGAATTGAATGGTTGAGTTAATCTACAGTAATTCATTTCTGGTGATGCTCCCCCTAGTTTTTTATTTCAGCCGAATCCGGATGGTTTTTTCGTTGTTTAATACCCGAAGTACCTTTTTGTTTTTTTCTTTTAATGCAGTTAAGAATAGTGTTTAAATAAGATCTTAATGTTTTTTTATTGGTGTATTTTACTATTACCCTCTGTGGGTTTTTTTCAAATAAACACTTTATTCTTAGGAAGCTTGAATTTCGAGTCAGTGGCCTATGAGATGGGTCTTGTTCCAAGTGAATAGGGCTCAGTTTTCTGAATGATAATAATAATAATAATAATAATAAAATATAATAATAATAATAATAATAATAATAATAATAATAATAATAATAATAAATTATTATTATTATTATTATTATTATTATTATTATTATTATTATTATTATTATTATTATTATTATTATTGGCCAATATTCATTTTGGGTAATTTCTCAAATTATATAAATGCTGAGTTTGGTTTAATAAAATAAAAGATCACCTTCAGATTTTTTCAATTTTCGGATGATATTATTATTATTATTATTATTATTCTTATTATTATTATTATTATTATTATTATTATTATTATTATTATTATTAATTATTATTATTATATGCAGAAGTAGCTCCAGGATTCATGCAGAAGAGTGTGCACTTAGAAACAGCGCATATAGTAAGAAAAGTGATAGACTCCTAAGGAGGCAAAATGCAACCCGGAACCCCACACTATAAAATTCACCCACTCCAAAAGGATGACTATGATAAAAAGAATGATAATAATATAATAATAATCTCAAAACTTATGTGGCCTTTCAAATTCCTAATGATATCTTATGAAATGTGAATCTTCAAAAAGAGCTTATTTCATCCCAGCCTCGTGATTAGTGCATGTTCAAACCGTATTTCTCAAAAAAATAAAAAAAATAAAATAAAAAAAAAATAAAAACTTTGATATTAGTGCTTAAAATAGTGAATGAGCTACCGGAGTTAATGAACTGCTGTGGGTCACAGTGAAGAGAGAGAGAGAGAAGAGAGAGAGAGAGAGAGAGTCTACCGTCATATAAGTTTTTCTGGCAACTTTAGTCAAGGTTACCAAGTAACGTAGGACTGAATTTACTTTCTCACTGAATAATGAATACTTTTGAGTAAAGCCAAGGCATTTCATGTAAGAGAGACTCCTATTGATATTTTAGACAGAGCGGGACATTCTCTCTCTCTCTCTCTCTCTCTCTCTCTCTCTCTCGAACACACACACACATACACACACACATACACACACACACACGTATAAACCAAAAGATAGATCTATTTACGATGGCCTCGATCATTCGTCATTATGAAGGTGAAAAAGCAAGTATATGAAAATACCAAAAGAAAAATAAATTTACAGCTTAATACAATTATGAGGGCATATTCTCGTCCGAAGTTGATAACGCAATTAAGCAGAAAAGGGGCTTTTCGAATGGAGAAAGAAGATACAAAACAAATTGAGTGAAATAAGTATTTCAACGAAGACTCTTTTTTGAAGCTGATATTATCATGAAGACATATTCTGATCCCACGTTAATAATAGAATTAAACTGAAAATCGCTCAACGTCTGCTCCATAAATGGAAACAAGCATTCAAGTATTTGGAGATATGACAGTTATTTTTGTCGACTGTTGTTTTCTTAACGATATTATGCAGATCAGAAGACGTATATTTCTAATGGTAAAACATAGTGATATAAAAAAAAATATCCAATAAAGTCTCATAATGAAAATATAATCCATCAAGATGTTAATTCCAAAATATGCCTTGCACAATCAAGCAAAAATCTATTTTCAAAGTTAAGAAACGCAACTTCTAATTTTTTTTCTTTTTGTTATGCGAGAGGTCTTATCCCTGAGGCATCTTGTTAAGAACTTGTGTTTTGAGCTCTTTAAAAGAGACTTTGAACTAATTAGCCCTCGAAGGAAATTGCCATACGAGGGGGAATGGCAACCAATTTTAATTCGGATATTTTTCTTTCAAGTCAAAGTAAAAGATTTGCACAGAAGTTTCGTCGTTCCTCTTTAGTTTCAATTACGACGAACTTAAGGACGAACACGTGAACAGAAATGGTCTGGGAAAGCGAGAATGAGTTTTGTATCTATGTAGATCCGTCCGTGAAAGACGCCCTAGGTACATCAAAATGAATGTAAACATAATATGTGACTTATTAACTGATAGACAGTGTTGAAACTACCTCAATGATTTTCAACTAAAGCTGTGTCAAAGGACTTTCTTAAAACCATATCATATTGATTGTGAGATGGTCCTTACTGAAGTTAACATAATTTTCGGTGTAAACTTGTTTAGATATTTTTAGTTAAAATTTCGACGCTGATATGAATACGGCCATGTAAAACAAACCCAAAGGATGAAGATTATGGAAACAATTTATATCTGAGGTAACGGCCGATATCTTTATAAAAATATATCCAGAAAATCCGGAAGAAATGAATATTTTAGAATCTTGTTTTAATTAAGAGAACTCTCAACTCTCACGAGTTAAAAGAAACTTTCGACTGTTTTGAAAAATGAAATATCTCATATTTGCTCACGATTGTGTCTGCATGACTTAATTCTCTGGAGAAAATTAGTATGAACATATAAAGATTGGATCCAATAGGTTTGAAATGTGTCTCATATTTGCAAGCTTATGAATACATAATAAACAGGCGTTCTATTAGGTTTCAAATTTAAATGTCCCATATTTGCACGTCTAAGATCTTATATGATTTAGTTTTCTTAGGAAAGTAAGTATAAAAAATGCAAATTATTTCCATCTAATATAGTAATCGAAATGTGTGAGTTTTATTTACTTTTTATCTTTCTGTAAAATAAAAGAATAAACTATCGAGATGGATTTGTCTGTCTGTTCACACTTTTTCCTGTCCGCAACTTTCCTCTATCCGCACTTTTTCTGTCCGCACTTTTCTTTATCTGCACTTTTTTCAGTCTGCACTTTTTTCTATCCGCACTTTTTTCTATCCGACCCCTGATCTTGAAAACTACTTAGGCTACAGGGCTGTAAAATGGTATGCTGATCGTCCACCCTCCAATCATCAAACATACCAAATTGCAACCCCCTAGCCTCAATAGTTATTATTTTATTCAAGATTAAAATTAGGCACGATCGTGCCTCTGGCAAAGCAACAACAAAGGCCACCACGGCAGGCTGAGACTTTTGCGGGCCGCGGATCATACAGCACTGTATCGAGACCACAGAAAGACGGATCAATTTTCGGTGGCATTGATCGTAGGCTGTACAGAAAACTCGAATACGGCGAGAGACTTCGTTTACTTTGTTTTATGTGCCGATGCCATTACCGGTTTTGCTGGAATTTTCTTTTTGGTCGCTGGAACTTCCATCTTTCTTTTTTTTTCTTTTTTCTGTAAAGACAACTTCGAAACTCGGACATTCTTTCTTACTTAAGAGGTTCCCGGGAAGTCAGCAAAGGTATTAACGCAAACCCTAAAAACTTCGACACTCATCCCGTGAGGATACTCGAGTTTTTTTTTTTTTTTTTTTTTTTTTTTTTTTTTTTTTTTTTTTTTTTTTTTTTTTTTTTTTGTCTAAAAAGAAAAAGAAAACTTAAGTTTCTTCTCTTTTTCACCTCAATTTTGTGAGAATGAGTGTATCAGAAACGGCCAGTTTGATTTGCGCAATGCAAATATTAAGGAAACTTTCGTATATCAAATTATACTAAATTTTGAAAAATAACGTATTACAATTCACACTCAAGTTTGACAAAAACTAAACTTCGATTAGTGGAATATTTTTATTGGTTGTTTACTAAGAATTTGCGTGTTTGCTTAATTCTGAAAAGTTCATTCTTTTTCGTGTAAGACAACTTTATAAAGTATGTCCACTCGCACACACAACCTCACAAACATACTCTCTCTCTCTCTCTCTCTCTCTCTCTCTCTCTCTCTCTCTAAAACTACAGTTATTTTCTCCCCCTGCTGTAATACATTATAATAAGTTATTCATCTGAAATAAAATGTCGCAAAATTTATTCACGAAGTGACCAAATAATTCATAGAGAAAGACGAAATTACGGATAAAGAAGGTAAAGGAGAGACCACTAAGTGCTGAGAGAGAGAGAGAGAGAGAGAGAGAGAGAGAGAGAGAGAGAGAGAGATTTCCAACATCACTGTCACGCTTAACATCGAAGAATCATTTCGGAATTCCCAAAACGAATTCTCCCTCACAGATTCAGAGCGGAATTCTAGCTCGAAGTTGCAAAAAGGAGTATTTTTCTCTCTCTCCTCTCTCTCTCTCTCTCTCTCTCTCTCTCTCTCTCTCTCCTCTTTCCCAGGTCCTGATCCAACTTCCATAGCTACTGACAGGTCACAGGTTTTGGGGATTTCTACATTACGCCTTTTGAGGATACTAACAATGCCCTTGCTAGGGCTCCTCCCAAGGGAATGGAGGTTTTTTTTTTTTTTTTTTTTTTTTTTCCTTTCTTTTTTTATAAAGGGAGAAAATTTCCTCTTTCCTAAGAAAATTTTTGGGGAATTACAGTTTTGTTTTTTTTTCTGTGAAAGAAAACTATTATGCCGGTGAGTAAGTCCGCCCTCAGATCTTAAGATTTTAACCGTTTTGTACGTATATATACATAGCGCACCAACGCTACCTGAGCCGTTTACTACGTATATAAACGGGGAGCAGATGTTTTGAGCGTGACGTTTTGTACGTATATACACGATTGATTTTTCCTGCCTTTCTTTCGAGATAAATTCTCTATAATGTATTCTCTCTACGCTCGAGGGAGTGTTGTTGACCTTATCCACCCCACCCCCCACCCCCACACTTCCGAACCCCTTTTATCATAACTTTCTTTATATCCTATATCTAATGCGGGAATTCGCCAATCACTTGGCGACTTCGCTGAGCAGCAAGAACAACACGCTGCTGGCTGATCGTTCACTTACACGGAATTTTGGTCTTTCGACGCAGGGGGTAAAGGGGCTATAATCCTATCTAAGTCGACTTAGCATCGGTCGTGAGTTTTTCTCTTCTCTGATTTTCTTTTCCAGCTCTAGCGCAAATGGAAAACGATAAGCACGTAATTGTAGTTTATTGACATTATTCCCACTGGAATATAAAAAAAATGTACTGGAACGTTACAGAACAAGAGGTTAGATATAGAACGCACAAATTTTCTTCCATGAAACACTGCACAAGTACCATATTCTAAATGAAAGTTATGTACAAAATTCTTACACAAACAGACATTGCTGAAAATTCATCCGACAGTGAGGAATGATGAAAACGAAAACAGGCTTACAAGGTGAAGTCAATAAAGTATGATATATGTGTAATGATTTTGAATGTGCTGCCGGTATTTCCGTCCTAAGATTTCGTATTTGACAACGGTGGCAGTTTCATTACATCGATAAAGGAAAATATATAAAAATAGATGATGAAATTTTTTATTTTTCGTATCACCATATACTTAATCAAATTATCCATTTTAGTAAGGTCGTGTAAAGAGAGAGAGAGAGAGAGAGAGAGAGAGAGAGAGAGAGAGAGAGAGAACTGTTACCCTCCTTTGAACACTGATGCCATATATATATATATATATATTATATATATATATATATATATATATATATATATATATATATATATATATATATAAAGATAAAAGTATGGATGAGTGTGTTATGTATATAATTAGAATTATAGTGCACACAGAAACACTGTACACACTATGGATGTCATTAGCTACGTTTCCAAACTTCTTCTTGACTTATAATCTGACTACAGATAAACTGCATTCCACTGTTCGGGGTTCTGGTAAATCCGGTCATAAAATCCTAATTATCCTTCCCTCCGGGCTGTGTCCAAAAAAAAAAGGCCCTACGGAACAAGGCCGAGTTAATCTGCCAACATTGAGGCGCCCATGACAGTATGTGTGTTTTTTTTTTTTTTTTTTTTTTTTTTTTTTTTTTTTTTTTTTTTTTTTTTTGTTCGCGCTGTATCCATTTATTTTCATCGGTGAGTCCCGGCTAGATTTGGGCGTTAGCATGATATATTTAGGTAATTAGAAACTAGATTATCTTCACCCTTCCTTTTGATCAAAACAATTTACTCAATTATTTTCATTCTTCATATTTCAGTTCATTTTACGTCTTCACGGTTAGATGCGCAAACAAGTGTCAAGCTGTTTTTAATTTCAGACATAATTCCTTCAGGATTGATCACTTCTTCATATCAGTAATATTACTTCTTGAGCTACTGCTCTCTCTCTCACTTAGGAATTCCATATACTTTACTTTTATTTAATATTTTTTCTATGTATAAATGGACATACATCGTGGATGGTGTTGAATTCATAATAAGACGATTATACGGGCTGCAAAATGCGAGATCTTTTGGAATCAACTTTATTGCATACCATTAATATGGCTTGCCAATGAAATATCTGATGATTAGTAAGAACAATAATTCGAATGGCCAATTGTTATATACTATTATTTATGAATTCTAGTGTCAAAAGAAGAAAGGGTTTTATGTACAACAAATCAACTTCCTTACACGATACAATGCACGTGTGTCTATCCTAAGAGAAAGTTATTTTCCAATGGCGCCACGCTGATAATCCTATATCCAAGGGATAAGTTGTTGTTATTATTATTATTATTATTATTATTATTATTATTATTATTATTATTATTATTATTTGGCTGGAGAGAGTAGACATGTAAATATGTGACAGTGGTTAAAAGAAACGGCCATTTGTATATGAATACACTTATATGAGTTAAAATATATGGAATAAGATACATTAACTGAAAATAAGCTAATGTAGCCCCCTTGCACTCAAAAGATAGCACGCCAGGGAGGGCAGTTGCCATGTTGTGTTTTTTACTTTTTGCTGACAGTTTGGGTAGCGTAAATGTTTGCTGCCCGCACTCTTGGCTGACAGCTGGGGGCACCAAAGCTGCTTCCCATAGCAAACGGTTATTGGGTTAAAAACTAATGAGACTAGAGGGCTGCAAATTTGTATGTCGATCATCCACCCTCTAATCATCAAACCTACCAAATTGCAGCCCTCTAGTCTCAGTAGGTTTTACTTTATTCAATATTAAAGCTAGCCACAATCGTACTTCTGCCAGAGCTATAGTTACCGACAACATAGGATACCACAGCCGGACCCTGGCTGAGTTTCGTGGGCCGTGACGTCACAGAAAACTCGATTGGGCCGAAATTCGCATTTTTTTTACCTGCTTTATTGGTTTTCAGATAAAAAATGACTATATTGCCCAGCACGATTTATTAAAATGAAAATATCTGATTTTATAACTATTTCCTCAGCATTTTTTTCAATTGTGGATTTTTCTTTTTCCCTGATTTTCAGATACAATGACCTACATTGGCCAGCAACACTAATCAAATGAAAACATCTGCAAAAGTCCCTTAAAACTTTAATAAATTTAATTTAAAATTTAAGTTCAGAAAGATAAATAAGTCCCTATTTGATATAATTATACTAGTATAATAGTACAACTGGTAATTACGAGTATATCAAATATCGATAATCACAGAAGGGATAATTCAAGTTAATATTTGCCTACTCAAAAAGCAAATCGAAACAATAATAGTAAAGTGTTCTTAACA
>NC_061110.1:2454060-2479060 GCF_015104395.2 Macrobrachium nipponense | reverse complement strand
ACAAAATAGAACAAAAGAATATTATATGAGCTTCCTGATGCTCTCAAATCCCAATTTACTATTTTGTTAAATTCTTATAAGAGCTGATTGGATTATTGATAATAGCATCGCATATAAACAAGTCAAGATCTCTTTATCAATAATGAATCTAATATCAATCATTCTCCTTCCGGTTCAATATGTATACGATGTGATTTGCCAGCTTGTTTGCTGCTGTGTCTTTGTGAAGATAAATTTATTCAAAGGTCAATATCAGCAACGATGTGAAAACACTGCAATGTATTAATCACAAAGGAAGTTGGTTTGTCGTTCGAGACACGAGTGTTTACAGTGTAAATATCAAGTCTGTTTTAATCAATTAAAATGATAATATAAAGCCATTTTTTCTCTAGACGATCAGAAACAGATTATCTATAATAGCATAGAGGTAATTAATTTCAAACGTTTTGAAGATCGCACAGAATATATAACTTTTTTTTCAGAATCAACCTACTTATCCTAGAAACATATTATCAACTCGAGAGCCTGGTTTGCTCGTATGAATATTCCAAACTGGCCTGCCCAGTATATATATTTGTTTGTTCATATAAAGAAGGTGAAAATTTACCTTAAACGTCAGATAACAAAAGAGGGTTAAGAGACTTTGTTTCCAGTACAGTCTAAGAAAAAGTCTCCAGACGAGATGACGCAACTCTCACTAACCATGATGGAGCTTATCACCGACATACCTTACGCAGACAAGATGATGAGACCGGTAGCATACGCGTACCGACGGGTAAATGGCAATGATATGCCACTCTCCTATCCTGGAACTGTCGTTGCACGTAATTCGTGGGTTCTGGAAAACGAAGCGCCGGTGGTGGTCAGGCTGGAAGAGTGAGCTATGGTTGGGGGGGGTGGGGGGGTGGGGGAGGGGGGGGGACTCGTGATGATGCGTTTGGTGGTATTCAGAAGGCTATGTTCATATCTTGACCTCTGTCAATTTGCTAAGTCATGCTTTATACATTCATACAAGTACAACGCACACATACCATATATATATATATATATATATATATATATATATATATATATATATATATATATATATATATAATATATAGATATAGATATATATATGTATATATATATATATATATATATATATATATATATATATAAGATATATATATATATATATATATATATATATATATATATATATGTATATATATATATATATATATATATATATTATATATATATATATATATATATATATATATATATAATATATATATATATATATATATATATATATATATATATATATATATATATATATATATAAAATCACATACTCATTCTAAAGTATAACATTCCTTCCCAAAATCACAAGTTACAAATTATTCTCTTTACACTTTCACAATGAAATTTTCCATTTGCCAACTATTAAATCCTCAAACCTTTTCATGAGCTCTTCCCTACGATCTTAAAAGGCATTACTCCAAAGGATACTGAAATAATCGTTCTGAAGCTTTCTCAGTAATCTCTCATTTAATGATGGATTTCCTGTCACTCCGTGTCGACGAACTTTTCAGCAAACAAAACTCCCAAAGAAAAGTTCAGTGTTATGAATATTTTTTAAGTTGATTTAATTTTCAATATATTGCGCATTTACAAGAAGTGCGTTTAAGCATGTCATGATATTGAATAGAAGTCGAACACTGCTGATAAACAAATACATTCTCAGTATATAATGGCAACTCATCATACATTAACCGGTGTCATTTGGGATATATCTAATCCAATAAACTGAAGTATAAAAATATAATATTATTAAATTCAATATTTTTCAATGGCTGTATTCAAGCTTTTTATAAGGTTGATCCTTTCATCTATGATTTCTCTACAGAATTTATCTCAAGCCATAATGTTAGAATTTATTGAAATTGCTTAGAAAATTGGAAAATTTTTTCTCATAGGGAGAAGAATCATTGTAATATGCACTGCTTTCTAAAAGCTTTGATTTATTTCAATTCCTTAATTATAATGCAGATGCATAAACATTCTTACATTAATACGAAAAGGTTTTTTTTTTTTTTAGGGGGGGTGATTTAATTAAATTTATATTCATTCTGAGAGTTGTAGTTCAATGTCTGTAAATGTCAGAAAACAAATATTATCATGATCACGTTTTAAATCTACAAAAGTTCTGGAAAATCATCTCGTGTAAAAGAAACAAAATCGAAGGAAGTGGATGGAAATGAAAAGAGGTATAAACTTTGGACTCTGGAAAACTGCAAAACAAATTGCCTCTGGGTTAATCCTTTTAGGTTCTGAGCAAAACCGTAGCGATGAAAAATGAATCTGAAGCTTTTGCGAAATAGATTTTAAGAGATAAACTGCTAATGGGCGTTTTCATTTTTACTCTGCTGTCAGTTTTAGTTCTCTGAATAGATTCGAGGATGTCAATAAATGCATTTCTGTTTGTATTCCTCTTACGAGGATTTTTTTTTTTTTTTTTTTTTTCAGGGAGTAAAGAAACCTATATGCAGCACCCACTAGAACTAAACACGCCATTGCTAAACCTGAACACATCCAAACGAAACCTAAACACATGCCCAACTAAATCTAAACACACTGTCCACTTAACCTAAACACACCCTTGCTAGACCTATAAACACACCACCCACTGAAACTAAATGCAGCACCCACTAAACCTAAACATACCCCAACTGAACATAAACAAATCCCAGCTAAACATAGACACACCACTACTAAACCTAAACACACCCTGAATTGAAACAAACCCCTCTAAACCTAAATACATCCCCAACTAACCTAAACACTCCCCACTCAACCAAAAGACATCCCACACTAAACCTAAACATTAGGGAAAGACACACCCCTTACACCTAAACATAACTTCACTAGTCCTAAACACCCATCCCACCAAGCCTAAACAGTTCCCCAAAACCTAAACACTTACCACCCACTGAACCTAATTGTAGACACCATTAAACCTGAAAAAAAAAGCACCCCCTAATTAAACCTAAACAAATCACATCTAAACCTAAACACGCCCTTAATTGAAAAAATACCTCTCTGAACGAAAATGCATCCACTAATATACCTAAACACACTCCCCCTACATTTAAACTCACACTTCCCTCTAAACCTAAACACACGCCACCCTCTTAACCTAAAAATACACCCACTAAGCCTAAACACATGCCCCCTCTTTAACCTAAACACATCCCTCTTTTTAATCTAAACACTACCGTGTAAACCTAAACACACACCACCACTAACACATACCCCCATTTAACCTAAACACACCTACACTAAACCAACACACAGACCCACTAAAGCTAAACTAAACCTAAACACATCCACCATTAAACCTAAGCACACGCCCCTGCTAGAGCTAAACACAACCCCACCTAATCTGAACACGACCTCCAACCCACCTCACCCTAAAAAAAATCATTCAAAAAATGAAAGAAATACTTAAAAAATGCAATTTAGTAAAATATAATCACTTGATGCCTAAATGGCAACACCGCTTCTAGCTTTTAAAAAAAGGGGAGAGCCATTTAATTAAACTCCAATGAATCAAATACAGCATTCCAGTTTGAATGAGTACCTTTAAATCGCCTCTCCCTTCCTCCCCTCTTCCCCTTCCTCCCCATTCATTCGCGCGAGACAGTGGACACCTGCATCTTCTGGACATTTAAACCGCGCCTGAGATTCACTGTAACGGGGCTTTTGGTTGGCGGGAGTTTAAATGCCTCCTATAAGGCGCGAAAAAAAAAATAATAATTTTAGGCAAATGTGATTTCGTTATTGATTTTCTTTTTTACATATAATTTAAGAAGTAAAGTATCTTCTCGAGTCTCTGATATATATATATATATATATATATATATATATATATATATATATATATATATATATATATATATATATATATATATAGATATATATATATATATATATACACACACATATAGTCTAGTCTAGTAATATAAATGCAGTCAATAACGAACCTTTAATATATTCATACATTCCATTACCACAATTAATATCTAGAAGATAGCTGACGAAAAAAAAAACTTAAATAAATAGGTGGAGATAAATACTGATGAGAGATGTTAGGAAATTTAACTGTCATAACTGCTGCCTTGTAATTCCCTTGCAATACATAAGAATAATACTATCTTGCACGTCAATAACATCTCTTCCTAGCTTCCGTACAGGATCAGAGGGTTCCAGCCAAAAGAATAATAATAACTAATAAAATAAATAATAATGAATAATAATAATAATAATAATAATAATAATAATAATAATAATAATAATTTTGTTAAGAAATTCACAATTCCGTGAAAACAAATTGTTTAAAAAATATCCACAATTATATATTAAAATATATTTCTATGTAAAAATCTGAAACAACAAAGACTTTCGAACACTTGAACGGGGTTCCTCATCAGTGTGACGTTAAAATGTAACGAAGAGGATAGTTTTCCCTCCGAAGAGCATCTAAAAAGGTGGGCGGGGCGAGAAAATAATAAACAGCCCATCGTCGAAGTGCTGGTTCGTGTTTTACGTAATCCCAATCTCAACAGGCAGTTGCGCCAACCTCCTCGATCTCCGAACCTGCGAAGTTGCTCCTGCTTGCACTGCATAGGTGCCATAGTCGGAAACATCCGCTGGGACGTCGGCTATCTGAGAGAGAAGGGGAAGAGGAAGCAGAGCATCAGGGTTCACATGGTCAACGTCAGTTTTAAAATAAATTCTTTTAAGTATTGCCTGGCAATGAAACTGTTATAAAAGGGTCTTCATTGGTAAACGTCTTATTATCCTCAAAGATATTCCCATGTTTATAGCAGCGCCTTCAACTAGTCTTCTCACGTGAGAATCATCGCTTTTAAAAATAATTTATGCACCATCCCAATTAATTATGTGGTCTAAATTAAAACTGTGAGCCACCAAAGCGCTGCCCTGTGCATGAAGATCATAGGCCCTTCTGTGTTCCCTTAATCGACCTCTAATCCCCTACCACTTTCCCGTAGTAACAACCACTGCAATCCTGACAAGGAACCTTGTAAACACCGTTATTCTCTTGGTATGTTATTATTCTTTGTACGAGCTTTTGCCAAAGTGTTTTTATAAGTATAAACTATTTCTATGTCCTTTTGGTGCTTATTTATATAATCACCTACTTTTGAGATTACATTATTTGGAAAACATTATAATAATAATAATAATAATAATAATGGAGAAACAAATCCACAGTTGTTTCTCCATTTGAAGTCTCGTGCTACTATGAGGATTTTTTAATAATAATAATAATAATAATAATAATAATAATAATAATAATAATAATAATAATAATAATAATAATAATAATAATAATAATAATAATAATAATAATAATGAGAAACATGACAACCACAACATTGCTAATTAAGACATCACTACGTGGAAAAAAATACATTTGAATTTCTCTCTCTCTCTCTCTCTCTCTCTCTCTCTCTCTCTCTCTCTCTCTCTCTCTCTCTCTCTCCAGAGTTCCTTCTTCTAGCACGACCGAAATAAACATTATGTTTTCGTGTATGAATACATTAACCCCTCACATTTATTATTTAGTCTAAAATCAAATCTTGAAAACGAAATCATATAATATTCCAGTGACAGGGTAAGCACCAGAAGTAAATGATAAATATTAAGAGGACTAAAAAGCTGAACATATTAACAGCATTAATCAAGTTCCCACTAATAGGACGGAGTTCCAAAGAATATACAGCTGGATTCAGTCTTTGAGGAAAACAATTTATGACACATTCTAGACTTTTTTTTATCTATTTACCTATTTATTAAGCTATTTATTTGCTAATAATTTATAAATTATTTCATTCATCCATTTATTTATTAATTTAGTTATTGGAATGTCACGAAAAACAAAAGAAAGTATTATCTGTACTTTTTATAGCTGGTGGGACAACAAATTAAACGCTTTTTAATTAGCAACGACAAATCTCTGTAACACCATCGACTTCAAAGGCTCTTAGAATTTAGAATGATATCAATACGTTTTTCCTATTAAAAATGAGAAGTAAGATACGATTCCTCATTTGTCGCTTAGAATTATTAGTCTTTTTGGCTTTTGTTTAATATATCATAATTTTCATATCATATTTTTATACCTTAGGTATTATTTGGAAACATATAACTTACGTAACTCGTTTAAAAAAAGATCCAGAGCGTGACAGGTGAAACTGAAGTTGGGGAACACGAATTTCTATTTGAACAATATCTCTCGTGATTGGAATAACTGATTGGGAACAGAGTAATGTTTGAACATTTGTGACTAATGATGTAAGGGAATGAGAGGAGGAGGAGGAGGAGAGGAGGAGGAGGAGGAGGAGGAGGAGGAGGAGGGGGAGGTGGGGGAGGTGGAGGAGGAGGGTATGAGGGTGAGAAACTTTGCCAATGATGGGAATTTGATTAAGTAATTGCGAAAGGGGAAATGTATGACGTGGAATTCTCTATCAGTTTAATGACAAGTGCTATTAACCGATGAAATTTTACGTGGCATTTGGAGAGAGAGAGAGAGAGAGAGAGAGAGAGATAAACTGCATTCATAGTCTTATCCCAAATGACTATCTAATACCCATTTATATCGTTATTAATAATGGAAAGGAAAAGTTTTTGTTGAAGTAATGATATTAAATTTCTTAACACTTACATACCCCCATGGTAATTTTGTTATCAAAATTATACAGTTTTAAATATATAGACCATTGTCATTATCAAAATTTATCTTAGTTTTCTTTCTAAGACTCTTCAGTACGTTACTGGAAGATAAAGGCAAATGAGAGATAGACACCGGCTGAAATGAAAATGGTGTAATTATATTACTTTATTAGTCACTAATGAATGTGCATATGGGGCTTTTGTAATCATGAGCTCTCACCCGGCTGATTTGTTTTTTCGCTCTCTCTCTCTCTCTCTCTCTCTCTCTCTCTCTCTCTCTCTCTCTCTCTCTCTCTATTCACTAATAATTAGCTTCCTGGACGAGCTGTTAAGTAACGCCATGTAATACTGTAAAAAAAAAAAAAAAAAAAAAAAAAATACAGATATAACCTTGAAACTATCAAATTAACCTGTTTAATACTTATCATCAGATGAATAGATAGGTATCAATTACCTAATCGTAAGATACATTTTCAATATGAGTTTAACCGAACATTATCATTGTTGCTTTGTACAACTTTCTCGGTTTCAGAAGAGGTGGAAGAAGCAGAATTAACTTTTGAATCACCGAGACGGAACTGTCATTGATGCATATTCTTCTGTCGGTGTCATCTTCGAAAAAGGATTTACTTCCTTCAGAGTGTTATCAAAGTGATCAAAAGACATCAGCTCTGTGACAGGACTACTACCAGGCTCAGGTATGAGTTTAGGATGTACTTATTCTTATGCAACTGGCAGGTCTGAGTTGGAATCATGATGGGCTAAGTCTGCAGAGGCACAAAGGCATCTGGAAGCACTTTCAGGTCTGAGCTGATATGAGGAAGCAAGTCTCCTCAGACGCTGTTCCGTACTTCGGAAGGAATCTCAGCACTTCTCTTCTCTCCCTCACCAATATGATTGCCCGAGTCTTCATATATAAATGGGTAAATTATAGATGGATGAATAGGTTGGTCTAGAGAGATAGGTTTGTCATTGTATCCAGGCAATCGCGCGGAACAGTTAAATGGGGTCTCCATATGCGTTCCTGATTTCACCAGCCTTGATGACATCGGCTGGTTGATCGTTAGGCGTGATTGGGCCATTACCAATATCTATAAGTTGGTCGGATGGAGGAGGATTGGGACTGACGAATGTGTTTCTGTGTACCTTCAAAAGGTTTTACTTTTCAGGTAGTTTGCTTGGAAGGTCCTTGAAGTATGATCCAAAGATCTTGTCTTCCGTGGGATGTAACAACACGTTACTTAATCTTTCTTTTGAGCCGTTCGTTAGGTATCTAGTTTTGGGACGATCTCATAAAAATATAATACATATAATAACGTTCAGCCAAATTAATTCTTGGAGATAAAAATAAAATATCTTGTAACAAACATTAGGAGTCTTTTGGTCATCAAAAGAAGTGATTTGGGTGGTGTCTTGAACTTGATAATAAAAATCACATGCACAAACAAGTCGACAGGGCTTAAAAAATCACAAACAACTAAAGCATACCGCTTAAATAAAACATAAATCTTCAGATTTAACTTGTCTTTAAACCACGGAAGCATGCACATACAGAAAAAAAACGTGCAAAACAACATACACTTAAAACCTCTCATTAGCGTGGGAAAGTTATTCTCCCAGAATCGACGTATAGAAATAGGCTAATGAATATTTTGAAGACCAACACAGACGTCTTCCTTTTGACAGTGTTTGGCCGAGTGACTGGCCAGACAGAAGGCGCCGCTGGATTCAATTGGCCAAAAGTAAACAGAAGAACGCGCTGATGAGATTCTTCGTTTGATGGCTGTTATCCTCATTCTGTTCCAATACGGAAGGTGGAATCCTCTATTTTTTTTCGTAGACAGATATGAAGAGAGAAAGTGGACGGAGGAAAATGGTGGTTGAAGTGTTAATATCGCGCCAAAAAAATCTAAATGTTATGCAACTCCAATGGGAATTTTAACTCTGGTGTAAGTAAATACCTCCCTTTCTAAATCATTTTCCAAGAAAATGAAATCTGAAGACTGCTGGAATAAACAGGGAAGAGTTATTGGTGATGAATTATGTTCTCAAAAAGGCTGCAAAGGTGAAAGATGAATTGGCAACAAGAACTTCGAATAGGGCGTTCCATGTCTTATGTAAATATTAAATTTGTTTTTCAGTTAAGTTCCAAAAATATTCTTTTTTTTTCTTTTATTATCACGTTTCAGATTCTGTCACTGTCCTCTATTTCATTTTGTCAAGTTTCAGATTCTGTCATTGCTCTCTATTTTTTTTTTGTTTTTTTTTTTTTTTTTTTTTCATGTTTCAGGTTCAATCATCGTCCTTTTCCCACGAGTCAACGGGGGAAACGAATTCTAACTTGAAGAACAAGACCGAATGAATTACGGCAGGTCCTGACGAAGGCTCGATCGATCGATGAAGCCTTTGTTGACAAACGTTGGTTTGTCTTTCCAACAAAAACGTTTGCGAAGTCGACGAGATTGAGACGAGAAGAGGGAGGAAGTAGAGAGAGTTCGGATTTATGTTGAAACTTTGCTTGCTGTAAATTGAATCGTAAAAAAATGAAATGAAATGAGTACAGGTTTTCTATTTTGGTAAGACACACACAATCTATCTGTTTTCATAAGAATTGAGGAAAACACGGTTGTACCCACTTAGTCCCATTCAACAAATATCCCTTGATGATAGCGAATAAAAAAAACAAAATATCTCGAAAATCAAGACTATTTTCATTCTGGCAAGTTGTGACAGCTACATTTTATTGACCTCCAGAGATATGAATCAAAAGTTAATTAGATGATTGGCTTGTCCATCCATTGAGGCATTTTTAACGTCAAAATTGTGCCATAGATATAAGGTCAAAAAAGGTTTAAACCATTATTCAAAAATTGTGTTTCCAGTCATCTCTCTCTCTCTCTCTCTCTCTCTCTCTCTCTCTCTCTCTCTCTCTCTGTATATATATATATATATATATATATATATATATATATATATATATATATATATATATATATATATATATATATATATATATATATATCAGTAAAAGGATCCACAATTATATTCCTGGTTATCCAGACGAAATATGTTTGTGGAAATATATTTGCGGATATAATTCGTCTGGTTAAACAGAATATTACTGGACGTTGAAAGTTTATTTACTAACGTACCAGTGATGAAACAATACAAATCATCATGGACAAGATATACCGCTCTGAGAAACACCATTAACCGATCCCCGAAAAAATCTTAAAAGAGATGCTGGAAGCATGTACAAAGGAAGCCCCATTCCTCTCACATAGGGGCGAAATATATCGACAAAAGGACGGCGTGGCAATTGGTTTTCCCCCCTCGGGTTCTTTTCGCAAACGCATACATGGCACACACAGAAGAGGTCACGTTTGAAGAACACCCAAAACCCAGAATCTATGGGAGATATATTGATGATATCTTTATCACAACAAAGGGCGACAATGACATAGAAGAATTAGTAAATAAACTCCAAGCAAATTCTACATTAAATTTTTACGTTAGAAAGAAGTGATGAGAAGATGCTCCCTTTCTTGGACGTACTTGTGACCCAAAAGAACAACAAATACAATACCACCGTATACACTAAAAAGGACAGACGCTGGAAGATGCTTAAATGCTAGAGGAGAATGCCCTGATGCATATAAACGATCTGTGGTAAATGCATACATAAAACGCGCCATAACACACTGTTCCACGTGGAAAGCGACTAACGAAGAGATCAACAGAGTTCAACAGCTGCTCACAAATAACGGATATCCAGATGACATTGATCCAGCAAGTTGCTCAAAAAGAGATTAGAGGCTTTCCATAATCCGACCCCCCCCGAGGAACAACACACAAGACAAAGACAAAGAAATAGTGATATACCATCAGATACCATACAACAAACACCACGAAGATGAAAGGAAAGCCATCCTTGGTATACTGCGAAGAGGAACCACCCCCCTAGCGCCATATAACAAAATAACAGCAAGGATTTACTGCAAACCAAACCTTACGGCCTCTTTGGTAATGAAAAATAGTACGGCCCCATCGACGGAGAAAGAGGTTAAATCTGATATAGTATACAAGTTTGTCTGTGCTGACGAGCAATGTCAGTCCCCCCAAAAATGCTATATCGGACACACAACCCACCACACTCAAACGTCGCATGCAGGCCCACAGAACCAAGGAGCCATTCATCAGCACTTTTGTGGATACCCACAATAAAAAAACCATCATTACAAGAACTTCTCACAAACACCAAAATAATACACAAGGAAGGCAACTACAATCGTTTATTGATATCAGAAGCAGTCAGCATCGCAATGCAACGTCCCAGCCTTAACATCCAACGTGAGGCAGACCGATCCTTGCCCTCGTGTAGGAGGCAATCCTTCAACCGCGTGGAACAAAGCCCCCACACGCGGACAGGAGCGCACACTGACTTTCAGTGAATTAAACATATATGTAATTAATATATTTTTTATGTATAATGTGTAATATAATAACTTACTTTCAACTTTTTTATTTACTGTTTGTTACATATTGATTTATTTGTCTTATTTTATGTTTCACTATAGTCTTTTGTAAATACTTAAAACTAGGTATCTGGCAATTGTACCTACTACCTTTCCGTCCTCATGACGTCACAAAACGCATGTAGGCTCATATTTGTATCAGTACGCTTCCTACGGGCTGCTCTATGAGCAAGAGCTCGTGCTGGCATAAAGCCAGCTTAATCTTAAACAACAACAACAGTACGCTTGAAAACGTCAATACGTATAGGTTGACGAACAGCTGTCGCGTGTAAAAATATTGGAGTAAATGGAAGAACCCCCATTATGTGTCCATTAGTAACCTGAACAATGAAGTAAAGAAAATAATTAGAAAATATGAAGCAATTTCAAAAAAGCTGGTTAACAGTGAGAAAGCCATTCTATTCAATGAATATACATAAATGTATATTCATACACACACACACACACACATATATATATATATATATATATATATATATATATATATATATATATATATATATATATATATATATACATATGGCTGGTAAAAGCGTTCTCTTACAAAAGAATTCCGTCTATAAAAGGGAGCCCATAAAAAACGCCAAAATATAAAAGGTATGCAGTATGTTTCAGAGACTGAATGCTGTCTCCCTACCTGAAGAGGAAGACAGCAGTCTCAATGTATATATATATATATATATATATATATATATATATATATATATATATATATATATATATATATATATATATATATATATATATATATATATATATGTCTATATATTAACAACGGGAGTATCGCCCCCGCTATTCTTATATTTGCGTTTAGCCAAGAGCGGAGGACGAACTGGTAACACCAGTACCTTCACCCTCTCTCTCTCCCTCTCTCAACCTCTCTCTCAACCTCGACCCCATTATCTAAGGTCACCAAATCAGAGTCGGAGCTACGAAAATATACGTTTATTCAAAGTAAAGTTCTAATTGGATAATTAATGGAATGGTAACTCACAGATCAATTACCTCAGATAACCCCCCAGTATTTATATAGTCTTAATCAGTAATAGCCAAACACCAATTATCTCCTCTCCAAAATACAGTCCCTTCCACAACAGGACACAGCCCCCTTCACTAGGACACTTAGTCCCCTCCACTAGAACCGCCTGTTTAAAAGACAGGAGATCACACTAGTGAGCACACAATTTTAAAGACAAAGTCAAAAGATCAAATGAAATAGAACATCTTTACAAAATATCAAAGTAAGAGACAAGCCACAACTTTGGCTAAATCACAATAACTCACCCATTGCAGCTTGGAATGTCACACTGAAACAAATATTAGTTTCGCAGAGCTATCCCGGCATCTTGCCTTTCCTCCCATAGCTGTCTCCCAGTTCTTGGCTGAACCATGCCATTAAGAACGGACATAGTTCCTACATGTACACTTGGAAATTTCACACTCTTCAGTAACTGGTCGCAGCCAGTTTTCAAAGGCACCTTGTACAAGCCCTCATGGCACTGATATGCTTAGGTAAGGAACTTTAACATCATACCACCCAAAAAAGAGTTATCAGTATTCTTAGGTTGTCGCCAGGACTCTCTGTCTCCACGGGAAGTTAAATATGATGAGTCTCCAATTTCAAAGGAATGTCACAACGATATGTTTATCAGTCTTTATTTATTACAGTAGCTCAGCCACCATCCTGGCTAGGCCCTGCCTAGCCACAGGCCACATAAAACAGCTCATATATAAAAAAAAACACAGTGGCCGGCTCAAAACACAAAATATAGCAATAGCTGCACGTCTCTGGCAACACAAAGTAATGTCTATCACGCTTCATCTCCAAAAACAATTGGGTGTAGAAACTTTTTCTGCATCTTGGACTCTTGAATATCACTCTTTGTCTGCAACTGCCTGTACAGACGTAGCACGCTGTAGGAAGGCGAAACGTCTCCCTGCGGAAGACATCCAACGGCTTCTGTAGACTCAAAAGCGCTTTAGAACTCTGTAGACTCGTAGAAACTCTTGTAATCAGGCAAATGACAGCAACATCTCTGAAACAGCTGGTGGGCGTCTTGCTAGCATTGGGGAATGAAGATTATGGTGTGTTTAAGTATGTCAGTCAAGTCATCGGTCAACCAAAAAAAGAAAATTAACCCAGACATACTTGTCAGATAATGACCTCAAAAATTCAGAAATACTAACTGAGTCTCTCCCAATTAATATGACCACTAAATCATAAGTCATTATCACTACTCCGCAAAGAAAAATATTAAGTTCTCTAACTTAATTCTCCAAACTCACACACCAGAACACACAATCCAGAACTCAGACTCACAGTAACTCCACAACTTTTGGACTCGCATTACAAACTCGCAAATTCTCACAAGTAAAATAAAAAGAAAAAAGTTAATAAGCCTAAGAAAAAAAAATCACATAACAAGCCCAGACCCAAAATTATCACTGAAAAACTTTCTCTCAAGCTCTGATATCACAGCAACCCACAAAATCAGTAAAAACCTCTCCAATGTCTAACAGCAAGACCCCCTCACTGCTCACACGATTAATTTCAATGAGACTTAATGTCAAACGCCCATTTCATGCAACTCACAAAGCCCAATAAATTACATCTCCTGTCCAAAAGAAATGCTGTTTAAATCTCAATCCCCAATTACGTCTCTCATAAGAAAAAAAAGAAAAAAATTAAAAAGAAAAAAGATAATGACAAGTGAACTTCCCAATCACAAAACACACAATATATGCACGATATACATAATGCCGCGTTTTCCCCAACAAATGCAATATGCATAATTACGGATTTTCACATCGCAACTTTCCAAGCTATCGTCACGGCCAGAAAGCAGCCTCTTACACATGCACATGAATGCTATGGTCAACATTTCCAGATATTGCAAAAACTCTGAGCAATCACACTAGAAAAGAGTCATCACACCGGACTCATCACAGCATTGTCAGCAAAAATCCACCTGCGGAACCGTGTGCTCGAACTGCAGCATAAAATGTAGTCAGACTTACAACTTCAGAAACCCATGATTCTCAAAAAAAAGTTCTATACGACCACCAAGTAAGCAATTCACCAAAATTGTTCCAGGAATTCAGACTAAGGTTTGCAACAAAATTGTCTCCAGGATATGACTAAGGTGTTAAAAAATTTGTCTCAAAGAAACTCTCACATGATACTGCCAAATTATATAAAAAAATTATCACCTATCCGAGATAAAAAAAACTACGATGAACTCGTAATTCAGCAATTATATGCCTCCAAAAAATAACTCACTGGTGAACATAAAAAATTATATCTCCATAGGACCACAATGCAGTAATGCCAATCGTCTCCAATTAGTCACGAAACCAAAAAGAACCACAGAACTTTTCTCCTGGCTCGTAAAAAACTCCAGGAATTCAACTAAAAAAAAAAATCATAACCACAAAAAAAATGTCACCCGCAAGATTAATGCCATCTCCACATATATATATATATATATATATATATATATATTTATATATATATATAATATATATATATATATATATATATATTATATATAGTATATATATAATATATATATATATATATATATATATATATAAATCACCCATCTTACTAATAACACCACAGCAGTGATGAAAATATTTCCTCCATTTAAGTAATAACCACAGCACCATATTCCCTCTTATTTCACCAATAACCACATGTTGATAAAACCCACCACTCCAGTAACAAAAAATATTCACCCCTATTTCACCAATAACTCCATGTGGAATAAAACAAGTCTTCAAAAAATATTATATCTCCAAGCAGGATAATAAAAAAATGAAACTCCATCTCCAAAAAAATGCACTCAACTAAAAACCAAGCTAACACACTCGCAAATATTTCCCCCATATCTCCTCAAAAAGGTGTCTCCATTTGCAACAAAATGGCTGCAAAATGATTGAACTAAACATAGCTCTCACCACCATAGGCCTAGACTGTGGAATATTAAAAAAAATATATATATATCAAATGGCCAAAAATATTATATCTCTAAAATTATATCTCAAATTATATCTCCAATTCTCCAAAAAAATAACTCAATGTTATAGTCAAAAACTATAAACTCTCTGTTTAGCATAGCTGCTAAGAAAGGGCAAAAATTCGGCAAATAAAAATTGTCCAGGAAATTCTAGAGAAAATCACCAATGTGCCACAACTCATTATAACAGAACTCCACATTCAAGTGTCTAAGCAAAGACTTCTCCATATGCACTGCGACATAGGTCACTAGAAACTTAACAAAGTTTCCTATCTCTGGCAAAATTGTCACAAATACAACAAAGGCATTGTGCAAGAAACCCACAACTTCTGGCACACAAATATCCAAGAAAAAAAAAAAATGTAGTGCCATTACGTATGCATTCAAAAATAACAAAAAATTCTCCCATAAATCTCTGCAGCATCAAACAGCTGAAATTATAAACACATTCCCGAGCAATGACTCCAAGTCACGAACAGAGACATTAAAATAATTCACATGAAACTGGAGAGAAAAATAAATTAATCTCCCATGAAATATCTCAAATCTCCTGTAAAATAAGTCTCAAATCTCTCGTAAAATATGACTCAAGTAATGATAATTCTACTTAAGTACCTCCCCCATAATATATCTCCCATAATAATGATAATAAGAATTCCCCAGTAAAATATCTCAAGTAAGGGCATTAATATTGCCATTCCCCAATATTTATGAATATTACCACACCAAAATCAACACCATTTCCCCATCATACACCAAATACACACGAGGCACCCATCCACCACCATGGCGACACCACCTGTCAACATCAGTCAGCACCACTCGGCAATCACCATCACTCAGCACCATTTTAAAGTAATCTCACCCACACCAATCAAATCTCCATTAAAAAAAATAATCACTGTGTCCCCATTTATAATTATGCCTTCCAAAGCATAAGGAAAACTTACACCACATCCCATTTTCTCTTCATTCAAGAGAAAGAAAATCTCTTCTAAAAAAAAAAAAAAAAAAAAAACCCTACGGGCATCTCATATCATCAACCAATCATTATCAGCTGATGTCCTTTGGATTGGAAATTCATTATCCAAGGCCAGATTCTTTCCCCAATACCCCGACAAAAAAAACAAAAACAAAAGGAGTTCACCCCCACTAACAAACAAAAAAAAAAAGAAAAAGAGCTTCACCCTCCCGGTCAAGCAATGCCCCTCGAGGCAGACCTCTACTCGCCCTCCCCTTGCAATACCCCTCGCGTAAAATCAAGTGGATGCTCTTTGTCCCCAAGAGGCAAAATCACAGTTTTGCATGTATAAAAACCATTCATACACACACATATGCATTAAACAGAGACGAATGCGTCTCTTCTAATATGTGCCAATAAAGAAACACATCACTTTCTACTCCTATGGGGAAAAAAATGTGGTATCCTGAACCAATCCCACAATTCACAAAATAATACAAAAAAAACCCAGGACTAAAAAAAAAAAACACATTGTAACACTCACCCCTTCACAATGAAAGAAAACCCGGAATCTGCACAATAATAAACACGTGAATCTCATCACAACACAAACGCGCTCGGCAAAATGTCTCGGGGACCGCACTCTCACAGATCCTCAGTTCTAACTGACTGTGCCCAACTCCTCGAGGCATCTCCATGGGCAAATTTGATGACTCTAGTTCAATTCTTCCCTTCCCATCACCACAGTCAAGGGACGGACATATCTCGTTTCCCTCTCCGCACCTAGTAACTGAAATCTAGCAATTTTCCACAATCTCACAAGGCTTTTTCGGTCATCACCGCTGCCACCACTATTAACAACGGGAGCGTCGCCCCCCTATTTTCATATTTGGTATGCGTTTAGCCAAGAGCAGAAGACGAACTGGTAACACTCAGTCCCTCTCCACCCTCTCTCTCTCACTCTCAACCTCTCTCTCAACCTCCACTCCATCATCTAAGGTCACCAAATCAGAAGTCGGAGCTACGTATATATACGTTTATTCAAAGTAAAGTACCCAATTGGATAACTCAGGTTTCTTACTGGATAATTAAATGGAATGGTTACTCACTGATCAATTAACTCAGATAACCACCCGGTATTTTATATAGTTTTAATCAATAATAGTCAAACACCAATTATCTCCTCTCAAAAATACAGTCCCTTCCACAACAGGACACAGCCAACTCACAAGGACACTTAGTCCCCTCCACTAAAACCGCCTGTTTAAAAGACAGGAGTAACTCACTAGTGAGCACACACAATTGTAAAGACAAAGTCAAAAGATCAAATGAAATAGAACATCTTTACAAAATATCAAAGTAAGAGACAAGCCATAACTTTGGCCAAATCATAATAACTCCCCATAGCAGCTTGGAATGTCAACAATGAAACAAATATAAGTTTCGCAGAGCTATCCCGGCATCTTGCCTTTTCTCCCGTAGCTGTCTCCCCAGTTCTTGGCTAAACCATGCCATTAAGAACGGACATAGTTTGTACATGTACACATGAATTCAAACTCTTCAGTAACTGGTCGCAGCCATTTTGTTTTTAAAATGGCACCTTGAACAAGCCCTCATGGCACTGAATATGCTTAGGTAAGGAACTTTAACATCATACCACCCAAAAAAGAGTTATCAGTATTATTAGGTTGTCGCCCGGACTCTCTGTCTCCATGGAAGTTAAATATGATGAGTCTCCAATTTCTAAGAAATGTCACAACGATACATATTATCAGTCTTTTTTTATTTTTTATTACATATTATATACATATATAATATATATATATATATATATATATCTATATATATATATATATATATTAATATATATATATATATATATATATGATATATATATATATATATATAGTATATATATATATATATATATATATATATATATATATATATATATATATATATATATATATATATATATATATATATATATATATATATATATATATATATATATATATATATATATATCTATATATATATATATATATATATATATATATATTATATATATATATAATATCTATATATATAAGATATATATATATATATATATATATATAGATATATCTATATATATATATATATATAGTATATATATATATATATAATATATATATATATATCTATATATATATCTATATATATATTACTATATATATATATATAGATAGTATATATATCATATATCTATATATATATATATAGATATTATCTATTATATTATAATATATATATATATCCTTCTATATATATATGCATATATATATATCTATCATCTATATATATATCTATATATATATATATTATATACTAGATATATCATCTATCTATATATATATATATATATCTATATATAGTATACTATCATATACTATATCCTATCTATCTATATATATCTATATTATATATATATATAGATATATATATATCTATATATATATATATATATATATATAGATTATATATATATATATATATTCGATATTATATATATATATATATACGTATTCTATATACTTATATATATAGATGTAGGATATATATATAGATGTATATAAAAATAGATATAATATATATATATATAGATATATACTATATATTTATATATATATGTTATATATATATATATAGCTTATATATGATATCTATATATATATATATATATATATATATATATATATAATATTATCTATATATATATATATATATATATATATATCTATATATATCTATTATCTATATAATATAATATATTATATATATATATATATAATGACTTAGAATTACGGTATTCTACTCTGAAGTGAAGAGAAACTTTGCAATTAACTCTTTGAAAATAGAAATTCCAATAAACCTAAAAATAATCTTATCTCTCCTGAAACTCTTGAAAAACTTTCCACTCCTTTTTTTTTTTTTGCTTCCTTACGGGTCAATTTCATCGAACTCTGCCACTGAAACTATACATTTATTTCTGTTTGCTTTCTGGGAATCTTCCTCTGCCTTCTCTAGTTCCTTCTCGGTCTTATTCTTGTTCTTATCCTTGTTCTTATTGCTCTTCTCCATATGTGAAACATAGCTCTCTCAAAACTCTTGACGACACTGAGCTACTACTCGTTGCTCTACAAAAAATTCAGGGTCAGAACAAAAGGAAGCTATGTTCGAAAGATATCATTTGATCCAAAAACGACCTATAGCATTCCAAATCAATCTTGCACATGGAACAAACTATACTCTAAAGAAATCTGATGAACAACTGTAACATTCAAATTACTTTAACTTTCTTGCAAATGGAACAAAACCGTGGCTTCAAGGTTTCCATAACAATCATGCGCATGGGACAATCTGTACACTAAAGAAATCTGATGAACAATTGTGCCCTGAAGGTTATATAACAATCTGGAATCTGGCACATGAAACAAACTGTAATAGAAAGAAATATGATGACAACAATAGACTCGATGTCAGAAAGGGAACAAGTGTCCTCCTGGTCGCCATGATAATCTAGTACATGGAATAATCTGTATTCTAAAGAAATCCCATGAACAAGTCTCCTCGCGGTTGCCTCAACAAGCCTTGAACATGGAACAAACTGTACTCTAAAGAAACCTAATGAATAACAATAACCTTGCACTGGAACAAACTGTCCATTAAAGAAATATCATGAACAAAAATGGGCTATACATTACCATAACAATCAGGAATGGAACTAAGTGTAATCGTAAGTAATCTAATGACATTCTTGCACATGGAACAAACACCCATCGAAAAAAATCCCATGAACAACAATGGTCTCGTAGCTTTCATAACAATATTGCACGTTGAACAAACAGTTATCAAGCCTCTATATCCAGAACCCATTCACAGACATTACTGACAAAATCTCAAAAGCGTGTCCCCCCTATTTTACAAATACTGATTTACCTTTAATGGCGTGGGAACAAACCCCCGCCGTCTCTTAGTCCATAGAAAGCCATTTCCCGTCTGACGAGATATTGCCTTTCGTCTCCCACGATTCCCTTTGCTCTGTTTGTCTTGTGAATGGGATGTTTGTTTCCTCTTTGGCGTCGTCTGAAGGATAATAAATAAAGAATCGACTTCACTATTTCAAGAGCTGACGTACGCCTTCGGTTATTTCCTTCGAATGATATCAAATTACTTTGAGATCTTTCTGGTATGAAGGTTGATATCTGAGTTTTATTTCTGATTCATAAAACTATATGAATGTCATATCTTCAAGAGGTTTGTATTGTTGTTCTATGGGCTCTAATATATATATATATATATATATATATATATATATATATATATATATATATATATATATATATATATATATATATATATATATATATATATATGTGTGTGTGTGTGTGTGTGTGTGTGTGTGAGTGTGTGTGTTTGTGTACGAGTGTGTGTGTGTGTGTTTGTGTATCAGTGTCTCTTTGTGACATTTACAACTGAAGCAGGCTAGCCATCTTCAACTACTAAGTTGACCTATGTTTGGTATATATAAGCCAAGATACCTAACGATCCTCTCTGCTATTTCCACAGCTTCTACTCTCTAGAACGGACCCAAGATGAAACCGTGTCCAGATTTCGCCCCGTAACATTCTCTCTCTAGAATCTAGAGTCTAGATTCTAGTTCCAGATGTCCCAGTGACTCATGCTTCAAGGTTTGCCCAGTAAGGATGCCTGGCGATGATGGTCCGCTTCCATTAGTCTCTTCTTGCCTTTTTCTCGTTCTTTTTTTTTTTCTTTTTTTTTCATTACGACTTTTTTGGGGTTTCCGAGAAAAGTATTATGTCCGTCCGGACTTTTGTTATGACTGATGAATTAAAAAAAACTCGATATCGCAGCCGTTATGGGGACTGGAATAATTTGAAGAATGTGTCTGTCAATACGTACATACACGTACATATATATATATATATATATATATATATATATATATATATATATATATATATATATATATATATATATATATATATATATATATATATATATATATATATATATATATATATATATATATATATATATATATATATATATATACGTATATATATATATATATATATATATATATATATATATATATATATATATATATATATATATATATATATATATATATATATATATATATATATATATATATATATATATATATAATATATATATATACGTATATATATATATATATATATATATATATATATATATATATATATATATATATATATATATATATATATATATATATATATATATATTATATATATATATATATATATATATATATATATATATATATATATATATACGTATATATACTATATATGTATATATATATATATATATATATATATATATATATATATATATATATATATATATATATATACATTTCTCACGTTAGGGAACAGTACTAGTCCAGGATTGGCAAAAGGCATTGCCTCTGGATCCTGTTTACTTCATTCGGAATCCCTAGGGATGTTTAGACTTTGATTAATGTAATTTCCTGGACCTGGCCATCCATTGTTTTTTTTATTTCTAATTTCTTTTCCTCTTTTTGTATTGAGTCCTCTTATTTTTCTCTAAGTTTCCTTTTTTTTATATCATCTTTTCTGCCATCCTCACTGGTGTTAAGAGTTTTTTTTACACTAGTAAGAGAGAGAGAGAGAGAGAGAGAGAGAGAGAGAGAGAGAGAGAGAGAGGGGCAGATGACAGACACAAGCAGAGAGAGAGAGAGAGGGGGGGGGGTAGGGGAGAGAGAGAGAGCGAGAGAGAGAGAGAAGGAAGAGAGAGAGAGTGCAGAAGCAAGGGAGGGGGGGGGTGGGTAGGGAGAGAAGAAGAGAACAGAAAGACAGAGAGAGAGAGAGGCGGATGACAGACACACTAACAGAAAGAGAAGAGAGACAGACAGAGAGACAGACACAAACGAAGAGAGAGAGAGAGAGAGAGAGAGAGAGAGAGAGAGACGAGAGAGAAGAGAGAGAAAGAGAGAGAGCGGGGATTCGCAGAACGAAATTTGTCTGTGTTCTCCATCTTCAGGAAACGTCCCGATGAATTCTATCCGGAACTTCTTCAAAATCTATTTCGGGGAAATCCATTTTCGCAGTCATTACCTTCAACCTACGTTCGTGTGATTAGTTCTGGTGACGGCGGTTGAGTCATACTGGATAATTATACTCCTGTTTACCGCCTACGCAGGACAGTCATAATATTCCCCATTGACCCAAAAAAAAGAGAGGAACAATATTGCTACAGAAAAGGGACGTAGGACGGTGCCTCATTAAAAGAATATATTAGAATTTCTACTTATCACAGGCAAAAGTAAATATTTCATTTCGTGTTCATCCCCGGTGTATCATCAATTGAAAAATTCACGTTCGGTTAAAATAAAATTCTCGTGAAATTTAATGTGTTTTACCAATGTAATTCATTTGCATATCCCTCCCTATAAAATATAATAAGTTTTTTATGGTAGAATATCGTAGTCCAATTTATTTTGGCACATACTTAAAAAGTTCCTAATTCTGTAATTCTGTTTCAATTCTCAGATAAATTCTAGGGCTGAGAACTAAAAGGGCCAATGTCAAAAAATGGCCGATTGTAGTTAAGACCGTCACTAAACTAGAAATTTATCTCTGTTTCAGTGCTATAATGGCCAATGTTATAAGTTAAGCAATCGAAACACCCCCCCCCCCCAAGAAAAGTTTAATAAAGGAAGCAATATTTTAAATGCGTTTTTCTGAAAACGTGGTTTTATGACATTAGCCCATCTAGTTCTCAGCCCTAGATATAGTACATTGTTGACACTATCTTAGGTTCATGAATATATATATATATATATATATATATATATATTATATATATATATATATATATATATATATATATATATTTACTATATATATATATTTATATATATATATATATATAATATATATATAGATATATATATATATATATATATATATATATATTATATATATATATATATATGTATATATGCTTAAAAAATCACAGTAGATGCACATGACTTCATAAATAAGCGAATAACATTCTAAAATTACCCTAGGATGAAAGGTTTTTAGATATTCCTAGAATTTTAAAGCTTTTTAACATAAATGTTATTTTCAGTAATATTAATGTTAAGAGTTTAATAATCCAAAAATCTCCTAAAGATCTTCCAGGCTGCATATATGAAATTCCTTGGAAAAATTGTGATAAAGTCTATTACGGACAAACCGGTAAATCTCTTTCACAACGTCTCAAACAGCATCAGTATTCTGTGAGAACTGGGCAAATATCGAATGCATTATTCGTACATATGAGAGATTTAGACCATCCTATTAACTGGAGTCAAGCAAGAGCCTTAATCCCATGTAATGACACAGTTAGAAGGAATATCATTGAATCTTGTTTCATCAAGTCAAATAATAGCAATATTCTAAATTTAAGTCTTGGTTTATTTAAACTTGATGCTCTCATAATGAAAAAAGTTGTAGATAAATATAAGCAACAAAATTAACATATTCAGTTTTTACATGTTTTGGACTGTAAAGAAACTTTGTAAATAGGTTGGTGACCGTTTGATATCCGATAATCCTGGATTATCTCTTTTAATTTTTACCTTTTTGACAATTAACCATCTGGTATTCTTGATCTTGTGTTGTACCTGAGACCTTTCTCTCCAATTGTACCTCATTAACTCCTTGACAATGTCTGAGTAAAGACGAAAGCGCTTGGATTTCTGACTATCATTTTCCTGTGGAATTCGCTATATATATATATATATATATATATATATATATATATATACATATATATATATATATATATATATATATATATATATATATATATATATATATATATATATATATATATATATATTTATATATATATATATACATATTTATATATAAATTCAATTTCTACTTAATTACCTATATTTCAGGTAGATTTGTATTTAGGAGAATATGATGAATTTTATTTGAATTTATACATGATTAATAAGAGTTATATTTCCATCGACAATCAAACTCAATTTTTTGGTTACCAAAATATTTTTTTTCAGGTCCCAATCATACTTGTAAATAATTTAATTGCTTCTAAAGGTACTTCAGAAACAGCTGATACCAGATACCTTTGGCACAACGTTGCTGTTGCTTCAACCTATGACCTATTGGGTTCGTAACCCTGACAATTTGGTGGATAAATAGTGGACTATGCTGAGCGTGTAATGGGACCTCGTATAATCCAGCCAAAACCTTGTTTTTCAAATTAAATATAATAACGTCACATTTTGAATTCGAATTTAGAAGTGGATATATATTTTTATTGGAACATTGGTGGAACATTTATGATGCTTATGCCCCGTCATTTAATACATAAATCAATTTTTTTCTCGGAAAAAGTAGAATAGCCGGGAAAAAATTGTCGGCTGGTAACATTATCCCTTTTAACGTTGGAATGGTGTTATGGTTATTCCTTTGTAGAGTTTTGGGGGCTGAAAACATCAAAAGAAATAATACAATTTGCGTCTCTTTTCGTGGTAATGATGTCGATTCACTATTACGTTCAATGTCAAATGGATTTGCATAATTTTCGAAGTCCTCTTTCATGAAAGAGCTGAGAGAGGTAAAGCTTGAAAAAAAAAATCCTTGTGA
>NC_061110.1:2441560-2449060 GCF_015104395.2 Macrobrachium nipponense | reverse complement strand
AATTTCGTACCCCCATGGGATCGAAACACCGTCCAGTTGGACGGGGAACGAAATCAGGATCGGACAGTGACGGTACCGAAACGGCTATCAAGAGAGGCTAAAGGTTTATATCGATTCTGACCATTTCAAATCAACGTCGATCTCGTTGTATTTGTAATTAGAATCGATATGGAACCCCTCCACCATGCTAGCCGATTCGAGCGTATGACCCACGCAGCCTTATTATGAATATTTATCACATCACCGTGATTCATATAAATCATTCGAGCTCGAATGATTTATATGAATCACGGTGATGTGATAAATATTCTATATATATATATATATATATATATATATATATATATATATATATATATATATATATATATATATATATATATATATATATATATATATCTATGTATATATATATATATATATATATATATATATATATATATATATATACATATATATATATATATATATATATATATATATATATATATATATATATATATATATATATATATATATATATACATATATATATATATATATATATATATATATATATATATATATATATATATATACTCCTGCGTGTATATGTGATTATTTACCTATATGCAACAGGTATTAGCAAATATATAAGTGGTTTCGTTTTAAATATCATTTTTAATTTTATGTAACGAAATGGTGAACGTACGTAGATTACCTAAACCATTAAAGAGAAATTGCAATATTGACGTCATGTTAAAATATTTCTGAAGTTGAGTTTCTACTCTGCATCTCTCTGGAGCACTTCTTCCACCAGAGAGAGAGAGAGAGAGAGAATCAACGCCACGTGCAAAGGAAAATTTCCAGCAATCTCCGCTGGTCTTCTGATAAGAGTAATAAGGAAGTTGATATATTGTAAGATAAGCAGAGAGAGAGAGAGAGAGAGAGACGAGAGAGAGAGAGAGTTGCGTTGATTGAATATTCTAATAGCATCCAAGAAAGTAGTATTCTTTTCTAGTTTACTCTTAATGTTTAATCATTTCACGTTCAATTATTGTTGGAAAGAGAGAGAGAGAGAGAGAGAGAGAGAGAGAGAGAGAGAGCAGAGACTCATATATCTACTTACAATTAATCAGAATCTTATTGTTGAGAGAGAGAGAGAGAGAGAGAGAGAGAGAGAGAGAGAGAGAGAGAGAGAGCAGAAACTCGTATATCTACTTACAATTAATCAGAATCTTATTGTTGAGAGAGAGAGAGAGAGAGAAGAAACTCGTATATCTACTTACAAGTAATCAGAATCTTATTGGTGAGAGAGAGAGAGAGAGAGAGAGCTGCTCTTTCAAGGTCACCTAGAGACTTCGGTCTGAGAATTAAAAGCGAAAATAAGATGAAACAGAAATCCAGTCTTAGATCCCTCGGGAAGTTTAAGTATACTATTAAAAAAAGTTATTATTTATATACAAACTGACTGCCTTCATTCAGTCATCGAGAGAAAACACCAGTAACGCTAGACGGGCAGATCAATAGCAAGGGAGACTTTTTTTAACTGTTGTGGATATAAATAAAATAGGAAATATTCAACTTCTAAATGAAGGGACTTAGTGACGCCTTTGTAAACAAATCCTCAGACTTCTCTTTTTTTTCATCTAAATACATTTGCTCCTGAAGTAAGATGTGAGCGACCTTTCGTTTCCTCATGGGGTGGGGGGGGGGGGTAGGGGGGGGGGGGGGGGGCTCGTTTAAAAGGATTTCGCCCCTCTCGAACAGTGACGTTACTTCAACGGCTAATTTCCTGGCCTTTCGGGCCCAGCTTAAATTCCGTCCATCCTAATCTATTTCAGGTCTGGAGATTTTGAGGAAAAACCTGGATTTCGATTCAAGAAAGACTAGATACGCCTAGACAGAATTCTCCACTTTTAGTTTTCTGTAAAAGAAATCCATTGTGCCGCACTTAATTGTGTTCACTCTTAGATCTAAAAATCTATTTATTTCTATTATTATTATTATTATTTTATTATTATTATTATTATTATTATTATTATTATTATTATTGTTGTTGTTGTTTGTTTGTTGTTGTTGTTGTTTTTATTATTATTATTATTATTATTATTATTATTATTATCATTATTATTATTATTATATTATTATTATTATTATTATTATTATTATTATTATTATTATTATTCAGAGGATGAAACCTATTCATATGGGACAAGCACACCACTGGGCTCATTGACTTGAAATTCAAGCTTCCAAAGAATATTGAGGTGTTCATTAGGAAGAAGTAAGACGAGATAAAGGGAATTACAGAAAGAAAAGACCCCTCTTATTAATAAAAAAAAAAAAAAGAGTAAACAGTACATCAAATATTACAAGATAAAATGTCATTGCAGTTGAAGCCTTTAATCCATATATACAACAGAGTTCGAAACTAAAGAGACCCCAAAATTATATTTTTATAATCGACATAAAAAATTAATTTTTGCCAATCATAAATATTTTTTGGGTAAACTCTAAATTAGTAATTGTAGCCTAAATATCTGCTGAGATAATGGCCTTATTCCATGATAAATAAATATATTTTTTCTTTACTTATTATTATCCAAATGGTGTTGAGAGTAATTCCTTGCTATATAAATACAGGTTTTTAAAAATGTTTGCTTTTACCATCATTAAAATACTGCTCAGTGTCATTCAAATACAATTCATTGGAACATACCCCTTTTTAAACACACATTATAATACTGCTCAATGGAACGTGAGACGGTAGTGAGGAATGAATCAACAGAAGTCTAATTTATGTGCAAAAGATATCTAGAGATTATTATTATTTTTTTTTTTTTTTTTGTTCTATCACAGTCCTCCAATTCGACTGGTAGGTATTTATAGTGTGGGGTTCCGGGTTGCATCCTGCCTCCTTAGGAGTCCATCACTTTTCTTACTATGTGCGCCGTTTCTAGGATCACACTCTTCTGCATGAGTCCTGGAGCTACTTCAGCCTCTAGTTTTTCTAGATTCCTTTTCAAGGATCTTGGGATCGTGCCTAGTGCTCCTATGATTATGGGTACGATTTCCACTGGCATATCCCATATCCTTCTTATTTCTATTTTCAGATCTTGATACTTAGCCATTTTTTCCCTCTTTCTCTTCAACTCTGGTGTCCCATGGTATTGCGACATCAATGAGTGATACTTTCTTGACTTTGTCAATCAACGTCACGTCTGGTCTGTTTGCACGTATCACCCTATCTGTTCTGATACCATAGTCCCACAGAGGATCTTTGCGTAAATCGTTTTCTATCACTACCCTCAGGTTGGTGCTCGTACCACTTATTACTGCAAGGTAGCTGATGTTTTCTTGCACAGGCTCCAGTGGAGGGGCTTTTTGCCACTGAATCATGCTCCTTTTGTACTGGTTCTGTGCAAGTGCCGGGCATTCGCTTGCTATGTGGTTTATGGTTTCATTTTTCATATTGCACCTCCTACATATGGGAGAGATGTTATTTCCGTCTATCGTTCTTTGAACATATCTGGTTCTTAGGGCCTGATCTTGTGCCGCTGTTATCATTCCTTCAGTTTCCTTCTTTAGCTCTCCCCTCTGTAGCCATTGCCATGTGTCATCGCTGGCTAGTTCTTTAGTCTGTCTCATGTATTGTCCGTGCATTGGTTTGTTGTGCCAGTCCTCTGTACTGTCTGTCATTCTCCTGTCCCTGTATATTTCTGGGTCTTCGTCTACTTTTAATAGTCCTTCTTCCCACGCACTCTTTAGCCACTCGTCTTCACTGGTTTTCAGATATTGCCCCAGTGCTCTGTTCTCGATGTTGACGCAGTCCTCTATACTTAGTAGTCCTTTCCCTCCTTCCTTTCGTGTTATGTATAGTCTGTCCGTATTTGCTCTTGGGTGTAGTGCTTTGTGTATTGTCATATGTTTCCTGGTTTTCTGATCTATGCTGCGGAGTTCTGCCTTCATCCATTCCACTATTCCTGCGCTGTATCTGATTACTGGTACTGCCCATGTGTTTATGGCTTTTATCATATTTCCGGCGTTGAGTTTTGACTTGAGTATCGCCTTGAGTCTCTGCATATATTCTTTCCTGATCGTGTCCTTCATCTCTTGGTGTTTTATATCCCCTCCTTCCATTATTCCCAGGTATTTGTATCCTGTCTCATCTATGTGTTTGATGTTGCTCCTATCTGGTAGCTTTATCCCTTCAGTTCTCATTACTTTGCCTTTTTGTATGTTGACTAAGGCGCATTATTCTATACCAAACTCCATCCTGATGTCCCCAGATACAATCCTTACAGTCTGGATTAGGGTATCTATATCCTTGATGCTCTTACCATACAGCTTGATGTCGTCCATGAACATCAGATGGTTGATTCTGTTGCCTCTTTTCTTGAGTTGGTACCCGGCATCCATCTTCTGTAGTACTTTTGTCATGGGAATCATGGCTACTACGAAGAGTAGTGGAGACAGTGAGACGCCCTGGAAGATCCTTCTTCTGATATTAACCTCTGCTAGTCTTCTTCCAGAGCTTGTAAGTATTGTATTCCAGTTGCGCATTTTATTTTTGAGGAAGCTGATGGTGTTTTCCTCTGCCCCATATAGTTTCAGGCATTCTATGAGCCATGTGTGTGGTATCATGTCGAAGGCTTTCTTATAGTCTATCCATGCCATGCTTAGGTTGGTTTTCCTTCTCCTACTGTTCTTCATTACCATTTTGTCTATCAAGAGCTGGTCTTTTGTGCCCCTACACTTCCTTCTGCAGCCTTTCTGTTGGTGGGGGATAGTGTTTGTCTTCCCTCTAGGTAGTTTATTGTATTAGACCTTTCACCTGATGATACCTGTTATTAACTTCCACATTATTGGTAGGCAGGTGATAGGCCTGTAGTTACTGGCTATATTTCCCTTACTCTTGTCTTTTTGTACTAAGGATGTTCTTCCTGTGGTCATCCATTTGGGTGCATGGTGATTTGAGATACACTGCTGGAGTTGTTCTGCTATTCGTGGGTGTAGGGCCTTGAAGTTTTTGAGCCAGTAGCCATAGACTTCATCTTATTATTATTATTATTATTATTATTATTATTATTATTATTATTATTATTATTATTATTATTATTATTATTATTTTTTCATTATTAATTTTATTATTATATTATTATTATTATTATTATTGTTATTATTATATTATTATTATTATTATTAGTATTATTATTGTTATTATTATTATAATTATTATTTTATTAAAGTAATTGCTGACTCAGCTGCGTTTATTTCATAAAAGATTCTTCTCTATTTTTTAAATTATGTTTTCTCATTGTTGAGAGGACAATAATTAGAAAAATAGAGAAGAACCTTTATAAAATTAACGCAGCTGAGGCAGCAATTACTTTCAATAAAACATTTTTAATAGAGGGTTTACTTCCAGCATATTATTATTATTATTATTATTATTATTATTATTATTATTATTATTATTATTATTATTATTATTATTATTATTATTATTATATCCAGAAGACGAACCCTATTCATATTGAACAAGCCCACCAAAGGAGCTACTGACCTGAATTCAAGCTTCCAAAGAATATTAAGGAGCTCATTAGGAAGCAGTAAGAGGAGGTAAAGAGAAATACAGAAAGAAGAGATACCACTTATTAAAAGAAAGATAAATTAATGAATTAACAAACAGATAAAAACGTATTAAAATACAATGTGAATAACATTAGGTTATAGGAGATTCACATCAACCGTGCATTTGACGTCTAGGCCAGTCCCTTACGACGCTCCTGATTGGCTGTTGATAAGCCAATCGCAGGGCTGGAATCTCTCAGTCTCTCGAGAGAGCTCAAATGGGCAGGAGGCTGTTCCACAGTCCAACGTTGATGGGAATAAAGGACTTCTGGAACCGGGAATGTCGACAGCGAGGCACATTTAAATCATTTTCCTTAGAATATCAGATAACCGTAATGATGCACTGGTTAAGAGACTAAATTATATACATTAGGAATGCCTAACACGAAAATTATAATATACTGGTAACGTGACTGCAATCATTTTTGGACTAATCTGAATAAATGGTCTTCCTGTAAAGCCGTTCTGCACGGAATTTTGGGAAAACATTTCAAGAGATTCCAGGATAATAATTATTATTCTGTTTACGAACCGAATGTTAGATGATGGCGGAGGTACGAAAAATCAGAGTGATTTGTTCAACAGAGTTTCAAATAATAACTATTTACTCGACATGACGTTTATGCTTTTGATGTTATGATACTGATGTTGCAATGAAAGTTTTCGTATTGATAAACAATAAAAGCTTCGAGTAACTTTGCGATAAAATATTAACAAGTTAAAAAAATCAGTCGAAGTTTCTTCAGCGCAGTCGAGTTTTATGTACAGCTTTCAAAATCAAGGCCACTGAAAATATATTTATCTTATGGCGGTCTCGTTATGAGCTGTACGATCCGCGGCACATGGAACTCTCAGCTGGCTAATGGTGGCCTGTCCTGTATCGTTGCCAGAAGCACGATTATTGCTACCTTTAACCTTTAATAAAATAAAAACTACTGAGGCTACAGGGCTGTGATCTGGTATGTGTGATGATTGGTTGATGGTTCAACATGTCGATTTGCAGTCTTCTAGCCACAGTAGGTTTTATGATCTGAGGGCGGACAGAATAAGACAGAATAAAGTGTGGACGGACAACCAAAGCCGGAAAAATTGTTTTCGATTACATTAAACTAAAATCGTCTAGATAAAATGCTTACGAAATTCCTAAGTCTTGTTTCCTGTGCACGATCCCGTGATATAATGAGGCTGTGGATTTATTCGTTATAAATGCGTTATACAAAGGTCTTTAAGTCTTTGTTAACTATTTACCATTATCACTTTTATTTTACTCCAAATTAAAGCTTAATTCTAAAGGAGATTTGTTCGTATCTGAATTCCTAACATTGGCAAATATATGAAATGAATTGGTAGGTTCGCAAACATTATAAAATGTTACTTTAATAAAAACAATATTTTGAAAGTATGGCCGTTAACTATTGCATCGTAAATTAATGTTACCTTTTTAAAAAGTTTAGTGAAAAAAATGGCAATTTGATTAATTTCTTATTCAGATTTTTTTTACCGAGTATTTCGTACTGACCGATCAACCATCTCTCGTTGCGAAGTGCATATCGCTACGTTTTTTTTTTTTTTTTTTTTTTTTTTTTTTTTTTTTATCTGACGAAATCTGCGCCCAAAAGACGTCCTTTTATGACAGATTTCCCACTCTTTATATTATATCCCCTCGTCCCAAACTCAGTAGGACTTCTACTAACCTTCTTAGCGAATAGTTTATCCAATATCGGAGTTCAATAACTCAATAAGCAGTACGTATTCGACAGAGAGAGAGAGAGAGAGAGAGAGAGAGAGAGAGAGAGAGAGAGAACATCAACCGTAGGAATAGGATTCAAAGAAATACCACATTTGAAGTTCTTTTGGACAGAGGAACTGGAATAAACAGGACAT
>NC_061110.1:2406560-2429060 GCF_015104395.2 Macrobrachium nipponense | reverse complement strand
TTGCACTTCCTACATATGGGAGAGATGTTATTTCCGTCTATCGTTCTTTGAACATATCATCTGGTTCTTAGGGCCTGATCTTGTGCCCCTGTTATCATTCCTTCAGTTTCCTTCTTTAGCTCTCCCCTCTGTAGTCATTGCCATGTGTCATCGCTGGTTAGTTCTTTAGTCTGTCTCATGTATTGTCCGTGCATTGGCTGGTTGTGCCAGTCCTCTGTTCTGTCTGTCATTCTCTTGTCTCTGTATATTTCTGGGTCTTCGTCTACTTTTATTAGCCCTTCTTCCCATGCACTCTTTAGCCACTCGTCTTCACTGGTTTTCAGATGTTGCCCCAGTGCTCTGTTCTTGATGTTGACACAGTCCTCTATATTTAGTAGTCCTCTCCCTCCTTCCTTTCGTGTTATGTATAGTCTTGGGTGTAGTGCTTTGTGTATTATCATATGTTTCCTGTTTTCTGATCTATGCTGCGGAGTTTTTGCCTTCGTCATTCCACTATTCCTGCGCTGTATCTGATTACTGGCACTGCCCATGTGTTTATGATTTTTATCATATTTCCGGCGTTGAGTTTTTGATTTGAGTATCGCCATAAGCCACATAGCAAGCGAATGCCCGGCACTTGCACAGAACCAGTACAAAAAGAGGCATGATTCAGTGGCAAAAGCCCTCCACTGGAGCCTGTGCAAGAAACATCAGCTAGCTTGCAGTAATAAGTGGTACGAGCACCAACCTGAGGGAGTGATAGAAAACGATCAGGCAAAGATCCTCTGGGACTATGGTATCAGAACGGATAGGGTGATACGTGCAAATAGACCAGACGTGACGTTGATTGACAAAGTTAAGAAGAAAGTATCACTCATTGATGTCGCAATACCATGGGACACCAGAGTTGAAAAGGAGAGGGAAAAAATGGATAAGTATCAAGATCTGAAAATAGAAATAAGAAGGATATGGGATATGCCAGTGGAAATCGTACCCATAATCATAGGAGCACTAGGCACGATCCCAAGATCCCTGAAAAGGAATCTAGAAAAACAAGAGGCTGAAGTAGCTCCAGGACTCATGCAGAAGAGTGTGATCCTAGAAACGGCGCACATAGTAAGAAAAGTGATGGACTCCTAAGGAGGTAGGATGCAACCCGGAACCCCACACTATAAATACCACCCAGTCAATTTGGAGTACTGTGATAGAGCAAAAAAAAAAAAAAAAAATAAATAAATAAATAATAATATACGCAGTTTTCTGAGGAACGTTCACTGTCTGCTGTTAATTTTATTATTAAGTTTGTTAATAATAATAATAATAATAATAATAATAATAATAATAATAATAATAATAATAATAATAATAATGATAATAATAATAAATTTCTTGATGGCCAAACGATGTGGCTGAAGCATGTAGACGCCTATCAAAAAAATCAGAAAAGAAGAAAATCAAGGAATAATAATAATAATTATAATAACTATAGAAAAGGTATCCAGAAAAAATATCCTTGCCAAATAATATTGTATAGGTGACAATTATGATAAGAGAGCAGAATGGAACAGCATAGTATCTCTCAGAAGAAAATCTTGTGAGAAAAGATTAACTGAGGAAATAAAAGAATAAAAAATGGAGCCATTCGCCTTTTTTATGGTAATGAGAGACTATGAATTAAGCAATTGTATCCAACAAGGGATTAACTCTGGCGGTTGGGATTCCCCCCCCCCACCCCCCCCTTCATTTTTATTTATTTATTTATTTATTTTTATATCATGGAACCGAAAATCCCTCCTTTCTATTCCGGGTCTGAAGAAAACTGAACAATCTGCAATTCAAATCGTGATAATTTTCTCCTGAGATCTAACCAGGCTGAAGATCATCCACTTAAATTCTATTAATTTATATTTTCTTACTTAAAATATTGTCCACCTGTACGAGAGTGCAATTTTCCATAAATGACAAGTTAAAAAAAAAAAAAAAAATTCAATGATTTTGCAAAACTATTGATATCAAAGTTCTCTGAAATCCAAATTAGTTTCAGGTAGGAGGAAACATATATTATTTTAGATTACAGAATAATAAAACCTATATAAAAAAGCGTTTCCCAATTGCTCAACACAACAATAGTATTAATGATTAGCGCCAAATGTTTTATTAGGAATGTGACATATAAGGAAGTTCAAACAATCTTTTTTAGATTACAGAGAAATAATACCTATAAAAAAAGCGTTTCACAGTTACTCAACAAAACAATAGTGTTAATGATTTGCGCCAAATGTTTTTATTAAGGATGTGACATATAAGAAAGTTAAAGCATCTAACTTAGAGCAATGACGACAATTAACAGAGTTTTTTGCAAAAAAATCATTGAGGTCAAGGAAGGTGGTTCGGAAGTCACGTAAAACCGTTGGTCCCGTTGCTAAGTAACCACTGATTCCATGCAACGAAAAACACTAAACAAACAAACGAACAATCAAGGAATTGTCGTTTAAGACTTGAACGGTTTTAATGAAGTAAGAAAATATTATTATGCAAAAGCGACATATTTAAATCTGATAATTATGTCTTTTCTCCATAACTGACGTTGCAAGTATTTGTAGAAATAAATGTAAAACCCATTATCCGAACCTTTGATATGTAAATATAATCATGATTCTTACATGATTTTTAAATTTTCTCACTTTGCTGAGTCGCTGATATATAACGTAAAATATATAAAATACATATTATAAAAAAATGTATTTACATTGGCATTATTTTAAAAATACAAATATATATCACAAACAATTATTTACATTGGCATCATTTTAAAATAAAAAAAAATTTTTGTCTAAGTTTTCACAGCTTTCTGTGTAATGCAAGGAATAATTAACGTAAAATATCTAAAATACATATTATAAAAAATTTCTTTACACTTGCATAATTTTTAAAACACAATTTCTTCTCTAAGTGTTCACAGCTTTCTGTATATTGCAAGGGATATCTAACGTAAAATATCTAAAATACATATTATAAAAAAATTTATTTACATTGCCATTATTTTAAAAATACAAATTCTTGTCTAAGTTTTCACAAGTTTCTGTGTCGCAAGGGATATTTAACGTAAAATATCTAAAATACATATAAAAAAAAATAAAAAAAAATTAGTTTACATTGTCATTATTTAAAAAATACAAAATCTTGTCTAAGTTTTCATAAGTTTCTGTGTCGCAAGGGATATTTAACGTAAAATATCTAAAATACATATTATAAAAAAAATTATTTACATTGTCATTATTTTAAAAATACAAATTCTTGTCTAAGAGTTCACAGCTTTCTGATGTGTCGAGAGATCGAAGTAAAAAAATATTAATTTCTTTCTTTGATTAATTGTACTCACATTTTCCATTCCGATATGCGAGGTTTGAAAAACAAAGTGAAGAACACGGACGGTTATTTGCATATCTGATGACTTTCTGATATCGTTGGCGAAGGGATTCTGATCTTAATGAAATGGCTAGTGCCACTCTTATATAAGGTGATGGGTTCTCTGAAAAGTTGTGATTGGTAATATCATGGGAGGTGAAGGGAGGTGATACCTTGAAAGAAAGGGTAGATAAAATCATTATTATTATTATTATTATTATTATTATTATTATTATTATTATTATTATTATTATTATTATTATTATTATTATTATTATTATGCGCCATTGACTTGAAATTCATGCGAAAGATATATCATATTATTATTATTATTATTATTATTATTATTATTATTATTATTATTATTATTATTATGGGTCACTGACTTGAAATTGAGGATTCCAAAGAACACGACGTTCATGCAAAAGAATTAACAAAATTAAAATGGAAATACAGAAAGATGAGATAAATTATTAGAAAAACAGATATATTAACCAACAGATAAATAGTTTATTAAAAATCAAATAGGTAAATATAGATTACCAAAATCCAATTGTATGACATTATCAGGGAGCTTCTTTTACATTATAAGTAATTAAATTATGTAAAATTCATTAACGAACAGATAAATATTTTATTAAAAAATAAGTAGATAAATAAATAAAAATGCAAGTAGGTTACCAAAATCCAATTGCATCACATTATCAGGAGTTTCTTCTACGTTCTGGGTAATTAAATTATGTAAAATTCATTAACGAACATATAAATATTTTATTAAAAAATAAGTAGATGAAAAGATAAAAATGTAAGTAGGTTACCAAAATACAATAGCATGACATCAGGAAATTTATTTGAACAGTCTAGCCAATTTAATTATGCAAATGAATATTTTTATCTTATTTACTACATTACTGAAATTTTCTAATGAACCTTCATCATGGTCTTATTAAGCTAAGTCTGTTATGTGACTCTTTATATTGTTCTGTCCGCCCTCATATCTAAAATACTACTGAGGCTTAAGTAGTTTTGAAAATTTTATTTAAAGTAAAAGTAAGCTATGAGTCGTGCATCTGGCAGCGGTTCCCGGAGCCACGCGACGCACCCTCACTCTACCGCGTCTGGTGAGCAACTGGAGAGCTGCCGAGCCCGGGCCCGGTAATAGTTGACGGTTTTATACATAAAACACGATTACGCTGAAGAAACTTTGACGCATTTTTTTTTCTACTTTTTTTATACTTTCAGATGAGAAAATAATTTAGTCACAAGAAAAAAATTCCATTTTGCGATCTCCATGATAATCTGGTCATTAAACGCCATATTTTCATTCAAATAAATGCTTTTGACCACATTATGATACAAAAAAAAAAAAAAAAAAAAAAAAACATATATACGTAGAGCACTGTAAGTTGCAATTGTGAGGATACTTCATAAATCAGAAATTCCTATATTTAAGAGAGAGAGAGAGAGAGAGAGAGAGAGAGAGAGAGAGAGAGAGAGCCTTCTATATCAAATAACAATGGAGCGAATTACCGTGACGACAGTAATATATGAATGTATGAGTCACTGAAAAGTAAGAGGAAGTTGAGAATTTATGATGATTGGGGAGACAAATGGCAATGGTGATAACGACTCTGATAGATGATATGGAGGAGAGAAGAATGAGGACTCAAGATAATATATGACCCTATGAGAGAAGAGGAGAGAGAGAGAGAGAGAGAGAGAGAGAGAGAGAGAGAGAGTAATTTACCAATCCCTCAGCATATTTGCTCTTAGGAGACAAAAGCTGGACGCAGCGTGATGTATTAAATGGCAATAAAGTGAACTTAGATGTCATCAAAATTATATAATATATATTTACTTTTAACATCAGCTGCTGCTGCCTTGAAAGGTCTGACTACATCATTCGTCCATTATGGAGCAGATTAACATTTGTTTACACGTCCCTCTCTTCTCTCTCTCTCTCTCTCTCTCTCTCTCCTCTCTCTCTTATAATATATATATATATATATCTATATATATATATATATATATATATATATATATATATATATATATATATATATATGTTTATTATATATATAATATATATATATATATATATATATATATATATATCTATATATATATACATGTATATATATATATATATATATATCATATATATATATATATATATATATATATATCACATATATATATATATATATATATATATATATATATATATATATATATATATATATACTACTATATATATATTATATGATATATATATATATATATATATATAAATCTCAGTCCAGCAATATCACAGTATTTCAGGGGGGGTTTCGTGATACATCTTAGTAGACATCAAGTTTTTTTTTTTTTTATTAAAGAAACGTTTCGCACAACACACAAACACGGGTGCATCATCAGTCTGTAGAAATAAAACAATTACATTAGAAAAGGAACTCAAAATAAATACTAAAAATATTACATCATTAAAATACCGTAAAAGTTAAAAGTTAAAGATTTTAAAAACAAGGTAATAGAACCAAGAGAGAGAGAACTAAGAAACACACCAACCATCCATGGTAAGAGACAGAGAAGGAATGGCAAACTTTGGGGTTCCAAACAAAACGACAGCTATGCCAGATACAAAGTGAAGCCGTAGAGTTACTGTTTAATGAAGGAAACCAGCCGTTTAATGAGTAAGGACTCTAAGGTAGTTAAGTGCTCTGTTAAACCAAGCTTATTATAGAAGATATGTGGATGACACTTTTGCTCTTTTTAAATATCCATGGCAATGTGCACAGTTTTTTGTTTTTACAATACATTAATGAACGACACTCGAATATTCAGTTCACGATGGAAACGGAGAGCAATGACAGTTTACCATTCTTAGATGTTAATGTTACAAGAATTAACTCTGAATTCTCCACAGCAGTTTATAGAAAAAGACATATACAGGACTAGCCAACAACTATTACAGTTCTTGTCAAAAAACTTTTAAATTAAACACTATTTACACCCTAGTGCATAGAGCATTGAAATACTCTTCTAACTGGTCCATTTTTCATAATGAAATAGAATTTTTATTAAACTTTTTTCAAAGAAATTCTTATCCTAAAGATGTAGTTCTCAAAATCATTAACGTAGTAATTAACCAAATTTCTCCAGCCACCTATAGCCAATTTCAATGTTCCAAAAAAATAAAAAGCTGGTTTTTGCATCCATCCCATATGTTTTTGATACCAAGTTCTCACGCAGACTCACGCAAATCATAGAACAGGAAATTCCATGCCTTCAACTCAAACTTATTTCTAACAATCCATGCAGAATAGGCTCATTTTTTAACTTTAAAGATCGCCTGCAGGCCTTCATGAGATCGAACGTTGTTTACAAATTCACATGCCCTGGATGTCCGGGCTCTTTACGTTGGATCAACACGTAGGTTTACTGCAGGTGAGATATTGCAGTCACATGGGTTACAGTTTTCGCACAGGTCAGAGAATTAAGCAACCAGAATTCTCAAATATTAAAAATCATGCAGCAATATGTAAAATAGAAGTCTTGAAACAGCACTTCTCCATTATGGTTATACGAGGGACCCAGAGCACTTAACTACCTTAGAGTCCTTACTCATTAAAAGGCTGGTTCCTTCATTAAACAGTAACTCTACGGCTTCACCTTTGTATCTGGCATAGCTGTCGTTTTGTTTGGAACCCAAAGTTTGCCATTCCTTCTCGTGTCTCTTACCATGGATGGTTGGTGTTCTTAGTTCTCTCTCTCTTGGTTCTATTATACCTTGTTTTTAAAATCTTTAACTTTTAACTTTTACGGTATTTTAATGATGTAATATTTTTAGTATTTATTTTGAGTTCCTTTTATAATGTAATTGTTTTTATTTTCTACAGATGATGATGCACCGTGTTTGTGTTGTGCGAAACGTTTCTTTAATAAACTTTGATGTCTACTAAGATGTATCACGAAACCCTCTGAAATACTATATATATATATATATAGATATATATATATATATATATATATATATATATATATATATATATATATATATATATATATACATATACATATATATATATATATATATATATATATATATATATATATATATATATATATATATATATATATATATACATGTATATATATATATATATATATATATATATATATATAGTATATATATATCAAATATATGATATATATATATATATATATATATATATATATATATATATATATATATATATATATATATATATATATTATTTTACTGAGTACGTCAGGAAACTAGATCTATTAATTGCATATCTTATGAACGTCACAATTCTAATCGACGAAATATAAAATAGTTAAATTTTTTTACTGATTGGCATGTTAAAAGTATTTTTTTTTTTTGCATATAATGCAAGAACACTCGGCAATTATATTGCATAGAACTGCCTGCAAGAAGGTGGCCATATTTCTTAAATGTATCTACTGTGTTCATTGAGAAATTTTGCAGTTTTTCGTTGAAAACATTAAATCAAATTGCGTACGTGTACGTATTGATATAAAAAGATAGTATTTCACTGATAACTCAACTAGAAGAGAAGGCTAAAACAATTTTAAAACTGTTAGAAAGACCATTCTTGCCACAACTGAATTAAGGATTAACGTTTGGAAAACAGGTCAATTCAGGTCATGTTTCGAGGTCACAGGCGACTTAATCGTTTACTTGTTGAGGCAGCAAGGTTTTCGGGCTTTAGATCCAGGAGGTTTTCTGACTCGAGTCACAAGGAGAATTTCGTTCTATATATACACATATATATATATATATATATATATATATATATATATATATATATATATATATATATATATATATATATATATTATCAACCAAAAAAAATCCCCTTCGGTTTCCATATATTATTTATATGAGTAGAGGTGTTGTGATAATTTATTTACTATATATATATATATATATATATATATATATATATATATATATATATATATATATATATATATATATATATATATATATATATATATATGTACTATATTATATATATATATGTATATATATATATATAATATATATATATATATATATACTATATATATATATATATATAATATATATATATATATATACTATATATATATAATATATATAGATATATATATATATATATATATTATATATATATATATATATATATATAGATATATATATATATATACAGCACACTTCACGAATATTCAGAAGATGCCAATTTCGACTGAAAATAAACCCAGCAATTTCTGCCTGAGGAATAGAAAAGTAAAACGGTATGAATGCAAAACTAAACAATTTCAAATGCTGCTGTTTAATACGAAGTTATGAGGAAATAGTCTTCGGTCGCTCAATAATATATATTTCCACAATCGAATATAACTTTCGAAAACGACAGTAAGAATTATATCAAGCTACTCTGTTTACTATGCAAATAAACATACGTAGCAGCGAATATTTCCAGATAATAGTCATTCTCTCACTCACTGATTACATCAATTCCCCCTGAATAACCGCGCGTGAAAAGATAGAGGGAGAGACTCTTACTAACCATGAAAAAAAAATGTAACATCACGATCCAGTTACATGGTGGAGCATTGAGTGCTTGCAATACCATTGCATGTCCCCATTTATCTGCAGCTTAAAGAGCTGGGACGGGGATACCAACTGTCACAACTGGCTATTTCGGCCGAAATATATCCCAATATTTCCCTCCAAGGCGTATCGCGTTAGAAGCCATCACTAATATGAATATTGCTGCATGTGTGGGGGGGTGGAGATGGGGGGGGGGAGGCTGAGACCCTGATATTGTCTTTTTTAGGGAGGGGGTGGGGGGGGGGGTAGGTAGGTTTGTGGGGGATTTTCATGTTCATAGGTGTGAAGTTGGTATAGTCTACTACAGGACTGAGCGTTTGTTTTTAAACCTATTCTTTGTCGCTTGCTCCTAAATCAAACTGTAATGGAATCGAGTTTTCTGTATAGAGTATAATCAAGACCGCCGAATACTGATCTATCTTTCGGTGGGCTCGGTATAATGCCAGACGCACGATTATGGCTAACTTTAATCTTGAATAAAATACAAACTACTCAGGTTAAAAGGCTGTAATTTAGGATGGTTGATGATTGGATGGTGGATGATCAACATACCAATCTGCAGCCTCCTAACCTAAGTAGTTTTTAGATCTGACGTCGGGCAGAAAAAAGTACAGATGGATAGGCAAAGCCGTCCAAAATACCTTTCTTTTCAGAAGACAAAAAGTGGAGAGTACATTTAACTCTATATAACCCATTATTGGTAAGGATTCTTCCCGTTTATAGTATTAAGCTGGTATACTTCAGAATTCAGAGTTCTTTTTTATCCTTTTTTCACTTCCTTTCCAACTAAGCTGAAACGGAAGACATCAGCTGGCTGCTTCACATTTCTTTACAGCTGTTACAGTCTGTAGATTTTTAAGTTACTTTTTATAAGTAACGAAAAGGAAAAGATAGAACAGTGTCTTCTCCTCCAAGGGCAATATTTCTGTATTTGATTTATCACTTACGTGACCGGTTTACTTTTTATTAAACGACTCACTCAACAAATATTTTCAAGGGTACGACGATAGAGAGAGAGAGAGAGAATTAAGATTTTTCCTTTTGATTTGAAGAGTTTTGATCCAGTAACATTGCAGTTTGCAATTTTAAAATTTCGAGTATAATGTATAAAACTTGCAATTTCTTTTTAAGGTGGCTGTTATTTGTGACGAGTTTACACAAAAAATATTAGTTTGTACGAGAGAGAGAGAAGAGAGGGGGGGGGGGGGGGGATCCAGTATCTGTGCAGTAATCTGAAAATGAAATATCCCATTCCCTCCTTTCAAAGGATCTAAACTCGCATCCTTAAAAGCATCCATATCGCTGGCCTCGAAGCCTCTGGAACTCTTGGAGAGATCTCATTAGCGCAGTGCGTTCGCCAGGACGTGCCACATATGTCCTTCTGGCGAGAGATCCTTTCTTCATAATTTAAATTCTGATCTTCGAACGATACGTTACCGAAGGATACGTTCTGGTAAATCCCTTTCGATATAATAATTTTTAGTCTTAAAGAGAAGATTTTGATAGTAATTTTTATTCTTAAATTGATGATCAATTTAAATGATGTGGCCAGTACAATCGAGAAGTAGCAAGAATGAGGAATATTAGAATAATAATAATAATAATAATAATAATAATAATAATAATAATAATAATAACGGTGTAAAAGAGATATTATAACACCGGGACTTATTTTCTATTTGTTTTTATCTTATCAATCTTCCAAAAAAAATCTAATCTCAGTTTTCGTTTCTTGGCCTTCAAGTAAGCCTAAGATGTATGATAGATGGGCAGATAGTCATTCTCTCTCTCTCTCTCTCTCTCTCTCTCTCTCTCTCTCTCTCTCTCTCTCTCTATCTTCGATTTCACTTTTGTCTGAACTTTCTTCATTTATCAAATTTTCTGTCTCTTAACTTTTTTTTTTACTTTTTGTCGATTATATGTTTATTTATGGATGATCAATCATTATTACTCTCTCTCTCTCTCTCTCTCTCTCTCTTCCTCTAAAAGAGCAATCGTCCTTTATTTTCTCGTATTCTAATCGTTTCTGTTCGACTTATATACTTGTCTGAATGGAACTCACTGGAAAAAATACTTAAAATAATGCCTATTGATTTTACGAAAGGATCTTCTCCTATTTGAAGTGGCAATACTGTGAGACACCCCCCAAAAAGATATAGTTTTTCTCAGGCAAATATTGACCTTAAAGCAAACGTAGAAGCATGAAACTGTAGATTTCAATGTAATAAAATTCAAGAACTGGAACTTAATCAAGTTATGAAGAAGTCATGGGACTCTTTCATGCCTGGGGGATACCATTAGTTTAGTCATTCACTGAGACAATTAAATACATGTGGACCACTTATCAAAAATACATCGCTTCATACACATCGAAGAGAGAGAGAGAGAGAGAGAGAGAGAGAGAGGCCAAATGTAGCATACCTACTCAAATGGTCTATTAACGAATTCCGTTAAAACTGCAAAATTATGACCACTACACGTCTTTTAGAATATATTTCCTGCACTCTTCAAGAAGTTATAGTCTTATATTCGTTCCAATTAGCTAAAAGTGATAGTACGTCTGAAATAATAATAATAATAATAATAATAATAATAATAATAATAATAATAATAATAATAATAATAATAATAATAATGATGATAATAATAATAATATGCTGGAAGTAAACCCTCTTTTAAACATGTTTTAATAATAATAATAATAATAATAATAATAATAATAATAATAATAATAATAATAATAATAATATTGAAAATTGCTCTACGTAATTGGCCATCTTCTTGTTTTCCTCTTGGAGGTCTGAGCATAGTCCAAGGACAAATTCCGCCCAAGCCAACATGAACGCAAAGCCCACAACATCTCCATCAATCATTGCATAGAACGTCCCCACCAACATTATTGAGGGTTGCGCCACCTCCCCCCATCCCTCCTAACACTCACTATTAAACCACTGGTATGAATGAGAAGAAACTGCTAGCAAGGTCAAGTCCCGTAAGCCGAATGACCAATCAAAATTCAGTAAACAACCACGATCATGCTCTGGGAATCATTGTTAGAAATAGCAAATGTAAAAGCGGAAATTACTAATTGTCATGGTAATGGCTTCATAGCAACAAATGATAAGTTAAAGGAAATGAAAATGCATTTTCTTCAAGTAGGTCTGCGGCAAAGAGGCATTCACGCACGTGTTGGAGGCGCCTGTTCTCATGATGGTTCTAGAATTGGCAGGAGTGTTGTGGAACGCGACACGCACCATCACATCGGCATAGGCCCCGCCCCCAGGTCACCATATAAATACGACTGACGAAGTAGAAGAGATCAGTGAGAGTCACAGATCAGATCATCAGTGAGAGAGCAGAGATCATCAGAGAGAGATAAGAGAAGAAGAAACAGATGAAGGATCAGAGAGGAAAAGGCGCTCGAGAGTTTGGTCGAATTCTGGTCAAGTCGTCCAGTTAAAGAGAACGAATGAGGTATTTTCGTCCTTGAGCAAGCCTTGAGAGCAGAAACGTTCTACAAGAGGTTTCGAGGAGTTCTTGCCCTTCGAGTATCAAGAATAGACATTATTTTCTGCAATACGGAGTCAAGAAGACGTCTACAATTACAGTTCTCCTTTTGTGAAGCCACCGCTTCGAGCATAGATCTCCGACATCTCAAAACTGGTCAGCAAGTATTTGCATTACCTCACTGTTTCCCCAGTTCATGCAGTGTAAGATTTTACTGTGTTATGTAAATAGGAGAAACCATTCTGCATTTATCTTTTGTTAGTAAGCTTGTAAATAGACCTTTGTTCTGTTAGAGTTTCTTTCTATGTTCGTACCCATGTTTCAACTGTTGGTGTTGAATTCTTTTTGTTTATCATAATATCGAACCTTGAGCAGACTGAATATCTCGCCTTAATAATAAAATATCTCGCCTGAATACTAATATTAGAACAAAACATAAATGACCAGAATCCGTCTGAGAATTATTCGAAAAATCCTCGGAATAAAAGTTAGTTTAAGAAATAATAAAAACTAATTTCTTGTCATAACTTCCGACCATGATGCAAAGCTTCTTTAGTTATTCTTTTATCTCTTTTTTGCATTTATTAAGGATATTGTTCCGTTGTTCTGTAATGTGATTTCTTTGAAGTAACAAAGTGTTGAGGATTAATATGAGAGTAAAACGTAATGCTATTTTTTCTTTTTTACTTATTTAACTATGTTCAACATTCCGCTTTTTATTTAGTATTAGTCTTTACATATTTCAGTTATAATTGAAGATAAAACGCTTTGTATTATACACTAAGCGTCAGTTAATATACACGTTTATGCATAAATTAAGCCCGGCAAAGCGTTAATGAAGCACAAAGCAAAGGAAATGTTTCCAGTTATGCTTTCATTAGGTACGAAATGGCTTTTGTTTCCTGTTCAGATCTCTCTCTCTCTCTCACTCTCTCTCTCTCTCTCTCTCTCTCTCTCTCTCTTTGTATATATATATATATATATATATATGTATATATTTATAATGTGCGTGTGCGCGTGTTAATGAATTAATAGATCAATCCTAATGACTGGAAAAATAAAAGATTATAAAAAAAATTGCAAATGGCAGTTTAATATTGGTGGCATCCGATATACAAATAAAAAAATATTCCAACGGAAGAACTGTGCATGAAAGAGAAATAAATACCTGACTATAATTTAAACTCAATTAATGAAAACTCCTTGTAGCGATATCACTCAAAAATGCATAGGAGTGCAAGCAATGAAGTATATTTTACATAATACCCATTAATTTTATATTCGTTCGTATCCAGCAGAGATTTCCACATCTCGGTTACGAGGCGAGAATCATTAATCTCAAACTCCGTTTAAAGATAATGGTGGTTCCTTGGCGGTGACTGTTATAAAAACAAGACTAAAAATTAAGATAAATCGTACTTTTAGGTTTAAGCATGAGAGAAACGCGTCCATTTATCAAAAGCCAGTACACAGATTCTTTAGTTTAAGTGATGGTTTTTTTTTTATGTGATGGTAGAGCTTTCTTTATACCATGATTATTTTATACTTTATTGAAAAGTAATTATTGTTTTTTTATTGAAAGTAAGCTGTTTATAACTTGGGCGAGAGGGTTTCCATCACTGGGGGAAAGCTTTATTCATAGCATGTTCATTTTATATTCTATTGAAAAGTAAGCTATTTTTGTAATTTATTGAAAGTAAGCTTTTTATCACTGGGGGTGAAAGATTTCTTTATAGTGGATTATTTTAGATTTTATTGAAGAGTACGCTTTTTATCACTGGGGAAAGCTTTCTTCATAGCATGTTTATTTTATATTTTATTAAAAAAGTAAGTGTTTTTTTTTTACTTTATTGAAAGTAAGGTTTTTAACACTGGGGGTTATTTTATATTTTATTTAAGTGGGTTATTTTATATTTCATTGAAAAGTGAGCATACTTTTTAATCCCACAGGAGAAGCAATGATGTTGCATTTGCTTACATAACCCTGTAACAAACCTACTTCAAGATGCTACAAATATACTTTGCCGTGATATAAAAGACTTTAACAATTTCTTTGTAGTAGGTTTGTTTATCTTTAATTTAAAAACTTTGCTTATATTTGTTTACCACTGAAGGCTGGAAATGAAACCGTTTTTGCATACACTGATGTAATAACTCTGCTTCAAGTTGCTACACACTTACTGCAGAGCTTGTGTTTCAATTAAAAAAAAAAGTCATATCAAAACCCAGTTATCATCATCATGTAGACAGTGTAAAAGCACATTCAGTTACAAGACGGAGAAAAAAAATCACCAGACAGACAGTGGCACTAAAAATGAATTAAAGATCAATGCAGAAGTAACCCCCACAGTAGTGAGAATTGCGCAGACATTGTTTAAGCACAATCAATTCCATATCAGAGCGAAGCAAAAATCAGTAGAGAGACAGACAGACGACGAATGAATGAAAGAGAAAAAGCAGAATTAACCGCCAGGGAGTGGAAAATTCCTCCATGTTGGAGGAGGAGGAGGAGGAAGGAGAAGCGATAATGGAGCGATATTTCCTGCAGGTGGGCTGGCATCTCCCGAAACCCTTCGGGTGAGAAACAAAGATGGCGCTTTTCATTAGTCAGTGTTCCCAAGGAACGACGTAATGATTTTAAGGCGAGGCGTGGGAGGATGAGGAGGAGGAAGAGGAGTAGGAGGAGGAGGAGGAGGAGGAGGAGGAGGAGGAGGAGGAGGAGGAGGAGGAGGAGAAGAGGAGAAGGAGGAAAAGGAGGAGGAGGAGGAGGAAGAGGAAGATGGCACATAAGACGAGGGGCTGGTGGACGGAGAAATGAAAACCGAAGATAGAATATGGACGCTAAAAAAAGACGAGATGATATTGATAAGTAGGAAGGAAAGAGAATATCTTTGAAATACTGGTTCTTGTTACTGTACTAGAGTCATATCGTATCTTTCATCTCCAGGGAATACGTATCTAAACTCCTTCAGGCTTTGTTGATTTTTGCCACTATTATTTTTGTCAGTTGTGGGTATTTGGCGAGGGTAGATTTCAACTATTCATTTTGAAGGAAAATTTCTTTCTGAAAAATACTGTTAAGTTCCTGGCTCATCCATCAACAGACTAACCAACCTTATTATATTATAACTGACTATTTTAAATAAGGAATTTGATGTTGGCTATGAAGTTATTCAACTTGGAGAGCAAATGTAATAACATCGTCCGAAACAATGGTCGAAAAATCGTATGATTATCCCGTCCAAATCATGCCATTGAATTTTAATTTATTAATTATCACAAATTCAAAATACTACGTTTATAAATCAAGTACTTGACTTAGAGTACCACCCACGGATTCTGTTTGAAAATGGCTGTAGCTAAATGCAAAGAATTTCTTTTATCCAGAGTTCAATCACAGTAATTACACTTCTGTGAAAAAAAAAAAAACTTGCATGAAATTCGCCATTAAGATAAAGCGGCCTGAATTTTATGAATAATGGACGTCATAACGTCTTCATTAGGAGGAGATAATTCGTGGCTGCATTAGCGTTTCCGTATTTATGAAGTGGCTTAGGGAGGAGCTGAGGGCCAATTTTTTTCCTCCAAAATAATGAATGAATCTAGGAAGGCCAGGACCTTTTTCTAAAAGTTCGTGTTTATATGTTTTTTTTTTTTTTTAGAAACTGTAAAATGCTTAGAGATGAATTGGTATTTCGTTATTTTTTTCTCTCCTTTTTAATAAGTTGGGTCTTTTCTTTCTGTATTTATTTACCTGTACCTTCTATTACTTTTTCCTAAGGAACACCATATTCTTTGGAAATCTGAGTTTCAAGTTATTGGCCCTTGTGACGGGCTTGTTCCAATGAAAAGGTTTCATCTTCTGAATAATAATATTAATAAAAATAATAATAATAATAATAATAATAATAATAATAATAATAATAATAATAATATATTATAATAATAACAATAATAATAATAATAATAATATAATAATAATAATAATAATAATAATAATAATAATGAATAATAATTTCAGTTCCTGAATACTTTTTGAATGCCTGAAAGTATAAACAATGACCAGATTTTGGTATATTTTTATACATTCTTAAGAAAAACTACCAAGTTTTATGAGCGTTCATATTTCTCAAGATGAGGATTAGGTTTAATCTATAAAACATATACAAACGCAATGGCAACCACCCAACTTATATATTATATAAATTACTATTTTAAAGCATTCTTTTAAAGGCCTATTATAATTTTCAAACAATACTACTCTAAAAACTTCGATGAAATTTCATTATAAAATGTCTATTCTTGATAGTATTTTGTAAATGATAATTCTGTAGCCCTAATGATTTCGAATTCTAGAACTGAAATTATTAAGGAAATTTACAAATGTGTTCTGAGATGTTAACAACATTCAGTGACGTCTATTGAAACTGTTCAAGAATAGACATTTATAATGAATTTTTCATTGAACGTTGTATTGTAGTAATATTACAATAATAATGTTTAAATTTTATCATTCCTTCACAAGAACTGCTTAAATATAGTTATAGTAAAATGATAAATGATTAACGTTTATAAAATAATCTAAAAAATAATAAATAAAAAATGTGCCGAAGCTTCTTCGGAGCATCGAGTTTTCTGTACATCGTATAATCAGGCACAGGAAAATAGATCTATCTTTAGGTGTCTCGGTATAATGCTGTATGAGCCACGGACCATGAAACTTTAACTACAGCCCCGGGGAAGGCCTGGCCTATATCGTTGCCAGACGCATCATTGAGGCTAAATTTTAATCTTAAATAAAATGAAAGCGACTGAGGCTATAGGGCTGCAATTTGGTATGTAGAGCGATTGGAGAGTGGATGATCAACATACCAAATTGCAGCCCTCTAACCTCAGCAGTTTTGAAGATCTGAGGGCGGACTGAAAAAAGTACGGACGGGCAGACAAACCCAGCACAAATAGTCTTCTTTCCTGAAAACTACAAAGTGGAGGGAACTTGGCAAAATTACGTTCCAGAACAACAAGTGTAGCATAAAACTTAAGACATATATGTAATGTATGGCCGGGAGTGTAGAATCATTCTCTAACCAAAAAAAAAAAAAAAAAAAAAGGCCCATTATGGATGATGAAAATTCTCTTTCTCGTCTAATAGCTTCCTCGTTTTGAGCTTAATTTACCTCAGGGTGAAAAAGAATTTAACCCAAATCAAAATGAGCAATTGTAATTACAGCCATTATAATTTTTTTTTTTTTAGGTCGAAATGATAGTGGAAACCTTCTTCCTCCCTTTGATATGAGCGAAAGTATACCAAACGAAACGATAATCAAAGGGAAAATACGAAAAGTTAAGGAAATAAACTTGTACTTACAGAAGTTTGGGAGAATTATAAAAACAAATATGAAAAAAGGGAGAGATTAATTCATAGTTGGACTTTAAAAGAGCATATCCTGACTGATATCAGCAAAAAAAAAAAAAAAAAAAACACACACACACACTAACATACACACACCAGATAAATAAATAAAAAGAAGTGGTACATACCTTTTCAAAAAAAAAGTCATTGAACTAATAAGTCATGGTCATGGAACTGACAGTAATAGAGCATATCCTGAATTGATATCAGCAAAAAAGAAGAAAAAATTAATAAATAAAATAAAATTTTAAAAATAATGAAATTAATAAAAATAAACACCAGATAAAGAAATAAAAGGAATTGGTACATAATTTTTAAAAAAGTTATTGAACTAATAATTTACGCCATAGAACTATACGGCAAGAAAAGCAGCAGTTAGCAAATTTTGTAGCAGGATTATCACGAATAGATAATCTTCCCAAATTATTCAAATTATTAACTGCTGACTCATATCTTCATTATGTATAATTGTTGTGACTCAGTTATTTCGCATCAATTTTTTTTCCATAATGATCACAAGTGATTGTCATTGTTTATCGCTTACTCGGGGAGTAATCCTACAAACTACTTTGTTGCTATTGTTGGGGGGAGGGGCGAGGTGGTGGGGGGGCGGGTTGGGGGGGCGGAGTTTAGGAAAGCCCCATCAAAGAACCTAAGGTCAGAAAAAGGTGCTTCGCGTTGTGTTAAAGATACAGGAATTGGATGATAGAATATACTATGATTTATTTATCAGAATGAAAATTTTAAACAGTAAATAATGTGCATATCAAACAGTACAGAACAAGCATTTCTAGTAAAATATAGCGTATTTATTTTAATTTACGTTGGCGAAACAGCACTCTATTTGATCATAGATTTAGCATGCACATGAGTAAGCTGGAGGTAGGATCTCGCCTTGTTTAGAATTGGATCATTTGTTTATTAATTCTTGGTATCAAATGTCCGTTAACAGAGCACAACAGAAAAACACACACACACACACACACACACACTCGTATGATCTGGTATCCTCTCTCTCTCTCTCTCTCTCTCTCTCTCTCTCTCTCTCTCTCTCTCTCTCTCTCTCTCTCTCTCTCTTCCATTTGACTGACCACAACAGAAACGGATACATATAAGAACTCCTAAGATTCCTTATTCTTCCTCTCTCAATTTCTATATTATTATTCTCATAATCTGCTATTTTTTACTACGGACAGTCATAATTGTTAGAGTTGCATCATTTTTTGCAAAGTGGCCGCTTTTTGTTTTACGAGTATACCTATTGATAGGTAAAATATATATGAAAATATCATATTCTGACATCCATCTATTAATTTATGAAACAGACCCAAAGCCATTCAACAAAAAGCATCCAGACTCTCTTATATCTGAGTCTTGCATAAAGCATTTTCTGGATGTAACATTTATAACAAAATAACGATTCGGACAAGTAAAAAATAAAAAAAAATTTTTTATTTCTTTACACATTGAAATGGAAAGAAAATAGCAGACGGGTAACACAAAATAATTTTGTAAACGCACACTGGAATGAAAATGAAAAATATGGAGACTGTAACAAAAAAATTTTTATAAGCACACGTTGGAATTGAAAAAATCTAACATGAATTGATAAAGAAGGAACAAAATTGATGAATTAATCTTATTCTCTATTGCTATGATTCCTTTATATCTCCTTTTTTTATATATCTCATTCTATCTTCGCTGAGATATCGTGAACTTTTTTCTTTTGATTGACAGCAGACATCTTTTATGTGCATATATCTCATTACCCTAACATTAATCCACCTATTACTGTCAATCAATGTCCGCTCAGGATATGTGAATATATTGCAGATTATAGTATTACAAGAACCCGATCTCTTGAACCGTCAGGGATAGCTGATGTGATGTTTCAAATTTTTCCTTATATTTTTTATATCAATTTTACGATGAATTTATGTTCACTTATTTTAAGAAGCTGTAGGTGTATTTTTCTATTTACATTTCTGATATTATTTCACTTGTATGAAGCAACAAGGAGATTTCCATTTCATTGGAAGCACAACAAAAAAGATAGTTCCACGCTTTTTAATATTAGGTTCTTTTATGTAAACCAATATCTTCAATATTTTGTCTATTTTCGCTTACTCTGGTAGTAGCCTACAGACTACTTTGTTGTTGTTGTTTTTGTTCTTGTTAAAGGCATAGAAAAGCCCTATGGAAAAGCCTAAAAAGGGCTGAAAAAAGATGTTTCACGGTTAGTTAAAGATACAGGAATTTTAGGATAGGATATTTAAGATTTATCTATTAGAATGAAAATGTAAAAAAAATAAATTATGTGCATGTTAAACAGTACAGAAAAAATTTCTAATAAAATACAGCGAATCAATTTTAATTATTGTTCGTGAAATAATCCCCAATTCGGCCGTAGATTTTACCACACGCTCCAAGTCTGCTGGGGGTCTGATCAAGCCTTATTTATATTGGTGCTTTCTTCCACTAACCACCAGTTTTAACCAAGAAGTCAGTAAACGTACAATTTTTAAGTAAAAATTTGTTTCACTACTTTCAGTTTTTTTTTTTTTTTATATATATTATTGTTGTATCGTGTATCACTTTTCATTGAATTGTATTATTCCTGGTGAAGGTTCTGGTGCAGAGGAAATAGCTTTTTATAAAACATTCAATATTCTAGTGGAACTGAGATAATTTGTCCAGTGATTAGATTGAATTTCTTACTGTGTCGCTGGAAATGATTTTACTTGACTAGTTGATAGGATATTTTTTTCTTTTATTTCCCAGTAATATATTCATCATATATACACTTGCTTGGTTATGAGATGATTAAAGCAATATATTACATTTAGAGAGACTTTCCGTTAATGCCAGAAGATACATTAAAAGTTGTTGCTACACGAGAGGAAGTAGATGATTTATTATACTATTTTTCCGCATTATTTTCAAATCATAGAGATAAAGTTAGAGAAAACACTTCCAAAATATATGATATAAATGAATAGATTCACGGAAGTTCATAGTACATGTAACTTTGTATATGAGAGAGAGAGAGAGAGAGAGAGAGAGAGAGAGAGAGAGAGAGAGAGAACGAAACGAGTGAAATAGACAGATAAAACAGAGAGAGAGAGAGAGAGAGAGAGAGAGAGAGAGAGAGAGAGCCCTCAGGCCAATAAAGAAGAACACATTCAATTCTGCAGAAGAACAGGCCTTACTGTTCCGGAGCAGCATTTGGTCTCATGAGTGAGAAAACTCCTCCAAAGAAAGCATCTAACCCCTTTCGATAAATTGTTTTCTGTTCAACTTTCTTTTCTCTGCTTTATAAAGAAGTCTCTTTTCTGATTTTTCTATTTAATATTTATTGACAAAGGGCTTTCTCGTGTTTGGAAGTTTATAGCTGTTAAATTAAATCAACACGTCAAAATAAATATATAAATGAATATAACAATAAATAAAGACAGTTACAAAACTCTACAATGATAATGGACCATCAAGAGAAAGTCTTTATCAGCTTAACTGTAAATCAACTAAATATTTCCTTTATTCACACACTATTTCAACCATAACAAGGCGTGATCCGACCTCCAGCTTACTCAGACGTGCGTATGAATTTGCCCTCACGCTCAAGTTGTGAATATTATATTACTAACTTAATGTAAATTAAAACTTGCTAAAATCTAAGGTCAAATAAATCCTTCTTTCACCATCGAAAAGCAAATTAAAATAAATACGCTATATTTTATTAGAAATAATTGTTCTGTACTGTTTAACATGCATATTATTTATTTTTTTACATTTTCATTCTACTAAATAAATCATATATATTCTATCCTAAAATCTTGTATCTTTAACAAAATGCGAAAAATCTTTTTCAGACCTTTTTAGGCTCTTCCATAGATGTTTCCTACCTGCTGCCCCAACAACAACAACAACAACAACAACAAAGTAGTTTGTAGGCTTACTCCACGAGTAAGCACAAATGTTAAATCACCTACCAGCATATAAGTAAATCCCTCTCAATACTATTTTGTAATAAGGATAAACTGAGGTAATGAAGATGGATTGACAGGTACCTATGAATAACATGATCACGAAATATATAAAACACGTACCTATATGAAGCGTCCCCGACCTGTTCCGTGTCGGGTGTTGTGGCACGTGGGACTGACGTATCCCATTATGACTGACCTATTATGTCTGACCTACGACCTTTATTTTATTATCGACCCGTCAATCATTTCCATTGGCCTTCCGCGTTCCCGAATGGTGTTCACGTATACGTTGTCAGATGCACTTCATGTGAATATTTTGTAATCTGGATAATGAAGCCCTATTAAACTTGTGTGGAGTGAATACATGGTCTTATTAGTATATTAGAATTGATTTTGGTTCGTTGATATGATTATTGTGTGGAAATGATTGAGAATCCTAACATTTGAGGTTTTAATTGTCTTTAAAAGAAAACTGTTGTGCCGGCTATGTCTGAGATCTTCAAAACTACCGAGGCTAGAGAGCTGCAAATTGGTGTGTTGTAGATCATTCACCTTCCAGTCTT